>NW_015160861.1:378503-511697 GCF_001447785.1 Gekko japonicus | reverse complement strand
TTCCTGCTTCTGTCTGTTTCTGCAACGGAATGAGCCTGGAAGCAGAGGGCGGCTGGAAACAGGGGGGCAGGGCTTTGCCATGTGCCCGCACCCCGGTGCCTCACTCCCGGAGCGCCGTACTAGGGTGCTCCGGCCCCATCCGAGGCCTGGCCTTGCCACCAGATACAACCAACCAATTTTGCAGTTGGCAATACTTCTTTTGTAGGCTTTGATTGAAAGGACAAAAATTGGGGTTACTGTGTTAGTAAAAATTACCTGTTGTTTTAGCTAAGGGATGCCTGTTGCCAGTACTGAGCAATAAATGAGATAATTTAGCAAAGTGCCAAGGTAACCTTTTCAAGACTGTTTTGTTCTCTCCCAAGCCATGGTCCCAAGCCAAAATTCTAACACTGTTTTCATGTACAGTTGTCCCAAAATTCTTCTTCATGGACAATGTCATTACAAAGCTAATTAATAAATGCCAGCCTTGAGAAAGAAAAACCAAGAGGCACCATATGTGGGGGAAAACGGGTTTACATGGTATTATTTTCCCTAAGTGGAAAAGCTGACATTACCAGCTGCATATTAGGGCTACTACGGACACAAACAATGCTGACACAAGAATAGTTCTTGTCCTGCTGAAGAAAAGAAGGCAGAAAGACAGAGGAACAGCAAGGGAAGGTAGCAAGGAGAACCAGGCTCACGGATAAGTAAATAAAGACCCAGAACATTTGCCAAAAGTGTGAAATAAACCTCTGAACCAAACAACAAAGTTGACAGGAAGCTAATAGAAAGCCTGAGGGGAAAGGGCAACTTGATTTTATAGATAATTTTATTTTTTATTTCATTTTTTTAGTTTATAAGGGCTGAAAGCATCTTCCTGTCTATAGAGACAGTGTAGAGAGCCTGAGAGAAATGAGCTGAGGTAGACTGATGCAGTAGGCCGGTGCAGGACAAAAGCCTCCAGTATACTCCACAGTAATCATTTGAGGAACAGTGATGATGATAACACTGAAGTAAACTTGGATGGCACACGAAACACCAGACAGACAGGAAGACACAAAGATTCAAAACACATGAAAGAGGAAATGGAGGTTTGAAGTCTGAGGCTGAAGTGACCGGATTCAATAAAACAGTGAATTCATAAGTCAACTAGCCAGGGGTCATTTCGTAGAAAAAGAGCTAGGGGGACTCATTAGCATAACTCATTAGCATATGCCACACCCCCTGACATCACCGGAAGTGTGTCCTCCCCACAGCCGGCGGCGACCTCCAGCGGGCACCAGCAGGGAGCTCCAGGCCCCACCCTCCCGCACCTCACCCGGCGGGATGGCGTCCCCCCGCATCCCCCCCCCCAAATGACCCCTGCAACTAGCTGAACTGAATCTCAGTTATCACCCAGAAAGGAAGGAAGTTGGCATTCTGGAGGCTAAAAACTACATGTTATTCATGTTCAACTTGAATGTATGCATACTCCTGTTTGTAAGAAAGAGTCATCATACGTTCACTTTACAAATGAAATTGGAGACCAGTCCCTGGATATATGGGGTTTTAATCAGCTTAGGGTTGTCAGATAACCTGGTGGAGACAGGGGTCCCCCACTGCCAGGCCCCAGCTCCCCACCACTGCACTAAACTCAAAAAAGAGGGAGATGCAGTGGCATGTCTACATGACTGCACGTGTGACCTGGAAGTGATGTCATCACATCTGGGGGGCCAGGGCAACGCTCTGGTATTTGGGCAAGAAGTCTATAGTAGAAACGAAATTTACCATACCGTTTTGGCCAATTTACCATAGAGTTTTGGCCAATTTACCATAGAGTTTGGAGCTGCGGTGGCTCAAGTGGTTAAGACGCTGAACTGCAGGCTGTGGAAGGTCGGTAGTTCAGCAGTTCGAGACCCAAGTGTGCCGCATGGGCTCCTGTCTCTAGTTCCAGCTCCTGCCAATCTAGCAGTTCGAAAGCAAGAAATTGCAAGTAGATAAATAGGTACCACTTCAGTGGGAAGGTAACAGCGCTCTGTGCACCTTGGTGTTTAGTCATGCTGGCCACATGACCACGGAAATGTCTTCGGACAGCGCTGGCTCTTTGGCTTTGAAACGGAGATGAGCACCACAACCCTAGAGCCGGATTCGACTCGCTTTCAAGCAAGAGAACCTTTACCTTTGGCCAAATACCAATGTCACCCCAATGTCCCAGAAGTGATGAAGTCACTTCCAGGTCATGTAGGCCATGATATAGACATGTTGCTGCACATCAGATGGCCTCACTTTCTATGGAGGCCCAGGTTGTCACAGTCGCCAGGTTAGCCTGTTACCATCTTTGGCAGATTCTGGTAAGTCCCCCCATCACCTGCCGGTTGCCAGGCAGGTGAGAATAAAAAAAAATCAAGTGTATACTGTACAAAGATTGTACATGAGTCCACTGTAACTTGTGAACAGGGATAACTCAGAAAGGGGAGGCATTTTAAAAAGCAAACCCCCAAACCGGATATGTAGGTTTAGCAAGAGATGAAAGGAATATCTTAAGGGGGCTTGTATAGATGCACTGTGTATTTCCATGCCCTTGACCCAAATAGATGGCTGTGAGTGTTGAATGCAGTTTTAATTGCATCTTTATGAGAGAAGTAAATAAATTAAAATAGCTCAACTTTGATGATGATCTAGGGTCCTTTTATCACCAGTAGAGAAAAAAGACAAGTTCTTATTAGAGGTGTGTGTGGGGGGGGGTTGTCCCCCCCCCGGATTTAGATGTAATAAAGCCGTTTTTCCCCCGATATCCCCGAATTTACCCAAATATCAATACCGGTATTTTGTTGGTACCCGAAAAATCTTCTTACAAGTATTCAGGGGGCTGGGGGGGGTTGAGATAGAAGCACCAAATTTGTACTACAGCTGCTGGAGCCTCTCCCAAAAGACACCCCAAGTTTGGAAAAGATTGGACCAGGGGGTCCAATTCTAGGGGCATCCAAAGAGGGTGCCCCCAATCCTCCATTGTTTCCTATGGGGATGGTGGAAAGGCAGGCAGCAGTGTCTCCCCGAGAGTCTCTCTGCAAGAAATTAAGTGAGGTGTGGTAGTGTGAGGGGGCATGCTTGCCAGGCCAGCAGCAGAACCAGTGCAGTGTGCCCCCCAGATCCAGTGCCACTGTGGCAGTCAGTGCCCAAACTGAACAGGACTCAGGACAAAACTGAGGATCTCTGAGGGCATGTTTGCCAGGCCAGCAGCAGAACCAGTGCAATGTGCCCCCCAGAACCAGTGCCACTGTGGCAGTCAGTGCCCAAACTGAACAGGACTCAGGACAAAACTGAGGATCTCTGAGGGCATGTTTGCCAGGCCAGCAGCAGAACCAGTGCAACATAATCATCACAACAATAAACCCTGCCCAGTAATGCCTCAGAAAGTGAGAGGGAGGGGGTAGTGCCTGCCCACTGATCCTACCCTCTCAGCAGCAGTACACCAGCCATCACTGCCTGCCTCAGTGGAGGAGGCTTAGCCTAGGTGCGACAGCTGCCCTTCATCACAGGCTCTCCCTTTCCCACCTCACCCGTACAAAAGAAAATTATTTTTCAATTTACATTCCCAACTCCAACCCACCTCTTATCTATCAGTTGATGCCATTCAACTTAGAGGCCAGCCACTTAAACAGAGGGGTCGATTAACTCACTGTTTATTGCTTTAAAGTTATTGAAGGGACGTTTTCTCATGTGATCTCTTGCCTGCTTAATCCGGCAGCTTACTCTAGTTGCCATATCGGCTTCCCGACAGCAGGACCTCTCGGAGTAAGAGGGAGCCTCAATTCCTCAGCCGTCGCCTCGGAAGAGACTCCCTCCAGCACCCCAGGCCACCAGTCCCCTACAAGGACTCTGGGGGGGGGGGCGGACCCATCCGGGACCCCTCTTGTCCGCCGAGACTCAGTGGGCGATTTCTCACTAGAGCTGCCTCACAGCGCAGCGCCATTTGCCCCAACACAAACATGTCAATTTCACACCCGAGGCTGCGGGGCTGCATTTGACCCGTGGCTTCACCCAATTTCCTCCACAGTTTCATGATCCTCAAAAACCAGTATCACGAAACTGCGGAGGAAATTGGGCGAAGCCGCGAGTCAAAATGCAGCCCCGGAGCTTCGGGTGTGAAATTGACATGTTTGTGTCGGGGCAAATGGCGGCTGTGCTGCGAGGCAGCTCTAGTGAGAAATCGCCCAGTGTGTCTCCATCAGAGATCAATGGGATGCATCTGACCCAGGAATCGCCAAAACTGGAAGTCTTGATGCAGGAAGAAAATTTGAAACAAGACCCCTCAGCTGAAAATCTAAGTGAAATTAAAGCTACTACAACACCAAATGAATTGTATCTTGACAGAGAAAATAGCCAAAAAGATTACTTATGCAAAACAAAATTATTTTGAAAATGCTAATAACCTAACAGATGGTTAGCATATAAATTATGAAAAGAAAAGAGAACTATAACAATCTTAAAGGACAATGGAGAAGAAAAAAATGCACCCAAAGATTTTAAAAAAAAATTGAGACATTTTATAGTAAGTTATATCAAAGAAGAGAAGCTACAACAGAGGAGATTAAAGATTTCTTGAAGAAGTACAACTTAAAATTTATTACAGAACAGTTTTTAAAAAATGATCAAATAGCAACATGTGAAATTATAGAAGAACTAAAAAAAGTGAAAACACCAGGCCCAGATGGATTACCAGCAGAATTTTACCACGTATTTGAAGATCAAGTGACATTACCTTTAGAGTATGTAATACAGAACATAAGAGCAGAAGGCAACACACCAGAAACTTAGAATGAAGCACTTATAACATTGATACATAAAGAAAGAAATTAAAAATTATAGACCAATTTCACTACTAAATGTAGTGAATGTATAAAATGTATAAAATTTATGCTTCTATTTTAGCTACAAGATTGAAAAAAATATTGATACAGATAATTCATCAAGATCAAGCAGGATTTTTATTTTATTTTTTTACCAAAAAGACAATTCAGAAATAATGTTAGAACAATCCTGAATGTAATGGAACATTTTGAAGCACACCAGAAAAACAAATAGCTTTGATCTTTCTTGATGCTGAAAATGCATTTGACAACGTCACTTTGAGCTTTATGCTGGAACAACTGGCAGATTCACAATGTGGTGAAGAATTTCTTACAATGGTTAAAGCAATATATACTAGACAACATGCAAAGATTCTTATTAATGGAGATTTATCACAAAGCATTGAAATACAAAAAGGAACTAGAAAAGGTTGCCCATTGTCATCGTTACTGTTTATATTTGTATTGGAAGTTCTGAATGACACCGTAAGAAAAGACAGACACATTAGAGGACTTAAATTAAGAAGAGAGGAATACAAATTACAAGCATTTGCAGATGACCTGGTATTTATTTTGGAAAATCCATTGGATTAAATTACACAATTATTAACATTACAGAAATATGGTCAGGTTATGGGATTGAAGATCAACTTGACTAAAACAAAAATCTTAACAAAAAATATGACAAGATAAAATCCAGTAACTACAAGAGAATCAGGTCTTGAAGTACAAAAAAGAGGTATAAACGTAACAAATAGGTGTAGCTCTCTGATGAAAGACAATTATATGGAATTCATGCAAAAATCCAAAAAGACTTAGAAAAATGGAAAAACATACACATATCTTTGATGGGCAGAATAGCTACAATTAAGATGAACATCCTACCAAGACTGTGATTTTTATTTCAAACAATTCCAATTCTCCAAAATCAGCAATATTTTAAAGATCTTGATAAAATGATGACAAAGTTCATATGGCAAAACAAGAAACCAAGAATAAAGATGAAGGTCTTACAAGACGCAAAAGAAAGAGCTGGTTTTGCCCTACCGAACTGGCACCTATATTATAGAGCAGCAACTTAGATGTGGTTAAAAGAATGGATTATATTAGACATACAAAGACAAACATACATAAATACACATATAGGGGATTTTCTTTACGTTATTTTGATCTAGTTAATATCCTCATACAGTATCTATTCATTATTATTTTCACCTTATGTATTACTCATATACCTTTTGCGGATAGTTCAAAATATAGCTTTTATTTCTTTGCATTTCAGATAGATGTTCAAGAATTTTATATCTTGTACTTTTTTATTCATTTGTAAAATCTTGACCATGTATCTTCAAAATATATATATAAGTAAACTCCAAGTGGGGTAACAGGAAGACTGCTGCTAGTATTCCTTGTGTCATCATCAGTCTGCAAAAAAGCTTTAGCTAAGGAAGTGGCTACCCCACTCAATTGGGTAGAATCACCACCACTGGTTGTACTATCTGACTCCAGAGGTTCATGCTCTACTTTTAATAGACCAATTTCTTGGTTCCAAACAGAATTAAATGACACAAGGAGGGATATTTAAATACTGAAGAGCTACATGTATTAGCACATTTCAGATGTTATCTGGAACCCACATGCTGACAAACTATATGTACACTTATATGTAAAGTCACTGGGATAACTGGAGGACACTAAAAAAACAACAACTACCCTTCAGTTCTAAGAAGCTGCTTCAGTTCTACAAAGCTTACACTTTTTTGCCCCTGTGTGAAAAAGAAAATTAATTTGTTTCTGAAGTGGGTTCACATGTTCAATGGAACAGGGAAAGGAGATGGATGAACAATTTGTGCTTCCTCCATATCTTGTGTAATGATTTCTTGCGTTCCCAGGGCTTTTAACCTAAGGAACATTTGGAACATTTGGCTGTACAACCTTAGATGAATATACAGTTGACCAGAGAGAAGTACCACTGGACATGTGATTTCACTGGAGGCTTCATTTGTATTTCTGTATTTCTTTCCTTGCCCAGTGGTTAAACTTTGGAACAATTGATTTCTGGTCTTTATTCCATATTTTGTATATGTAGAATTGTATGTATTTTTGCACATCAGCCAATATGTTCTGTATGTATTAGACCTCTGAGGATGGCCTGTAAAGGCTGAAACGCATTAGGTCTATCTTAATAGGTCTATCTTATTAGCCCTTGTATGTTTTTATAGTTTTATATGAGGTATGAATGGGCCCTTGTTTGTTATTTTAATTTATGTTGAATAAACACACATATATATATTTGTATATTTTATGATTAGATTTTTAGAGTTGGCCCTTTTCTATTCCTGACTAACCTTTTTAGGTTCTGAATTCTAGGTTTAGGTTCAGTTTTTCCCCCCTTTCTTCTTTTTTGTCCAAGGATCAAATGCAACAGTTACGAGAGAAATCTGGCTTTCAATCACAAAAGAAAGTAAAATATCTAGGAATAAACATTACAAACAGATGTCGCTCTTTGTTGAAAGATAATTATATGGAACTTATGATAGAAATTAAAAAAGATTTGGAAAAATAGAAAAAAACTACAATTATCCCTGATGGGTAGAATAGCTACAATAAAGATGAATATCCTCCAAAGATTAATCTTTTTATTTCAAACAGTACCAGTTTTTCAGAATCAACAGTATTTTAAAGAACTTAACAAAGTAATGTCACAATTTATATAGCAGAACAACAAACCGAGAATAAAAATGGCTTTACAAGATGCTAAAGAAAGAGCTGAACTTGCATTTTCAGACTCCAGAGGCTTTTATATTATAAAGCAGCAGCACTGACGTTGTTGAAGGAATGGATCACATTAGAAAACACTAGATTTTTAACTTTGGAGGGGCATAATCTGTTATTGGGTTGGCATGCATTTATGTGGTATAGAAAATTGATTACACATAGCTATTATAAACAACATTTGATCAGGAAATCTTTACTGATAGTATAGGAAAACATTAAAAGACTATTCTATACTAAGACACTCAAATGGGTTTCACCACTGGAAGTTTTTACAAATCCAAATGTATTGCAAAAAATATGTTACTGAGATATGAGGACTTGATAGAAAATAAAAATGAATTAAAATCAACAGAAAATCTTAAAGAACAAGAGATTAATATAGTTTGGTGGGAAAGGGTACAAACAGAGTCAAGATTCACTAAAGACAAACCATTAGGCTTTTATACATATATAACAGAAATGCATAAGATATTGTTATATACTGAAGATAAATTAAGAAATTATATATAACTATGTTAGAGGATAAAACACGATGAAATAGTTAAAAACTGTATGGTCAAATGAGAACAAAACCTGGGTCATAATACTGAGTTAGATCAATGGTCATGTGTATGGAAAACAAATGTTAAGATTACTAAAGTGACTTCATATAATGAAAATATATACAAAATCTTTTATAGATGGTATATTACCACAGACAAATTAGCTAAATTTTACCCTGACCTACCAAATGATTGTTGGAAATGTAAAAATTGTTGGAAATAAAAAATAATAAAGATAAAGCGAAAAAATATTGGGGTTGGATACATGAGATTTTACAAAAATGTTAAAAACTATTGTACCTTATACACCAGAGAAACATAAAAAACAACATTTTTACATTACCATACATATTGTAAGTTACTATACATATTTTAAGCTCAGTTGTGGATGTGTCTGACGGCGAAAGGAAAGTCCGATGCTATAGAGAACAATACTGCATAGGAACCTGGAATGTAAGATCTATGAATCAAGGTAAGCTTGACATGGTCAAAAATGAGATGGCAAGAATGAACATCGACATCTTGGGAATCAGTGAACTAAAGTGGACAGGAATGGGCGAATTTAACTCAGAAGACTATTATATCTACTACTGTGGCCAGGAATCCCGTAGAAAAATTGTGTGGCCTTTATAGTCAACAAGAGAGTGAGAAAGGCAGTATTGGGATACAATCTCAAAAATGACAGAATGACAGTAATCCAAGTCTATGCCCCAACCACTGATGCAGAAGAGGCTGAAGTGGACCGGTTCTATGAAGACCTACAACACCTCATAGAACTAACACCAAAAAATGATGTCCTCATCATCATAGGGGACCGGAATGCTAAAGTAGGAAGTCAAAAGGTAACCAGAATAACAGACAAGTTACGCCTTGGAGAACAAAATGAAGCAGGGCAAAGGCTAACAGAGTTTTGCCAAGAGAACACGCTGGTCATAGCGAACACCCTTTTCCAACAACCGATGAGGCGACTCTATACATGGACATCACCAGATGGGCAACACCGAAATCAGATTGACTATATAATTTGCAGTCAAAGATGGAGAAGCTCTATCCAGTCAAAAAAACAAGACCTGGAGCTGACTGGTGGTTCAGATCATGAGCTACTCATTGCAAAATTCAGACTTAAACTGAAGAAAATCGGGAAAACCACGAGGCCATTCAGGTTTGACCTAGATCACATCCCTGATGAATATACAGTAGAGGTGAAGAATAGATTCAAGGGTCTGGATTTGATAGATAGAGTGCCTGAAGAACTATGGACAGAGGTTCGTGACATCGTACAGGAGGCAGCAATCACCACCATACCAAAGAAAAAGAAATGCAAGAAAGCAAAGTGGCTTTCTGATGAGGCTTTACAAATAGCAGAGGAAAGAAGGAAAGCGAAAGGCAAAGGCGAAAAGGAAAGATTTACCCAACTGAACGCAGATTTCCAGAGAACAGCAAGGAGAGATAAGGAGGCCTTCCTGAATGAACAGTGCAAAGTAATAGAAGAAAACAATAGAATGGGAAGGACTAGAGATCTCTTCAAGAAAATTGGAGAAATCAAGGGAGCGTTCCATGCAAAGCTGGCCATGATAAAGGACAAAAACGGTAGGGACCTAACAGAAGCAGAAGAGATTAGGAAAAGATGGCAAGAATACACAGAAGAACTATACAAGAAAGACCTCAATGTCCTTGACAAACACGACGGTATAATCACTGACCTTGAGCCAGACATCCTGGAATGTGAAGTTAAATGGGCCTTAGAAAGCATTACTAACAACAAAGCTAGTGGAGGTGATGGTATTCCAGCTGAGCTATTCAAAGTCTTAGAAGATGATGCTGTTAAAGTTCTGCACTCCATTTGCCAGCAAATTTGGAAAACGCAACAGTGGCCACAGGATTGGAAAAGATCAGTATACATTCCAATCCCAAAGAAGGGCAATGCCAAGGAATGTTCAAACTATCGCACAATTGCACTCATATCACACGCTAGCAAGGTCATGCTCAAGATCCTACAAGCTAGGCTTCAACAGTACGTGGATAGAGAACTACCAGAAGTACAAGCTGGGTTTCGAAGAGGTAGAGGAACGAGAGATCATATTGCCAACATTCGCTGGATTATGGAGAAAGCAAGAGAGTACCAGAAAAATATCTACTTCTGCTTCATTGACTATGCTAAAGCCTTTGACTGTGTGGATCACAACAAACTATGGCAGGTCCTTAAAGAGATGGGAGTACCAGACCACCTCACATGTCTCTTGAGAAACCTGTATAAGGGCCAAGAAGCGACAGTTAGAACCGGATACGGAACAACTGATTGGTTCAGCATAGGAAAAGGAGTACGACAAGGATGTATACTGTCACCTTGCTTATTTAATATATATGCAGAGTACATCATGCGAAATGCTGGCCTGGATGAATCACAAGCGGGAATTAAGATTGCTGGGGAAAAGATCAACAACCTCAGATATGCAGATGATACCACTCTAATGGCTGAAAGTGAAAAGGATCTAAAGAGCCTCTTGCTCAGAGTAAAAGAGGAGAGCGCAAAAGTGGGCTTGAAGCTCAACATCAAAAAAACTAAGATCATGGCATCCGGCCCCATCACTCCTTGGCAAATAGAAGGGGAAGTCGTGGAAGTAGTGACAGACTTCACGTTCCTGGGATCCCAGATCACCGCAGACTGTGACTGCAGCCATGAAATTAAAAGACGCCTGCTCCTTGGGAGGAAAGCGATGGCGAACCTAAACAGCATGATAAAAAGTAGAGACATCACCCTGCCAACAAAAGTCCGCATGGTCAAAGCAATGGTATTCCCAGTAGTCATGTATGGCTGCGAGAGCTGGACTATAAGGAAGGCCGAGCGCCGAAGAATAGATTCTTTTGAACTATGGTGCTGGAGAAGACTCTTGAGAGTCCCTTGGACTGCAAGAAGAACAAATCAGTCAATCCTCAAAGAAATCAACCCTGACTGTTCCCTGGAAGGCCAGATAATGAAACTGAAGCTCAAATACTTTGGCCACCAAATGAGAAGGGAGCACTCACTGGAGAAGACCCTGATGCTGGGAAAGATTGAAGGTCAAAGAAGACGGGGACGGCAAAGGATGAGATGGTTAGACAGTGTCATGTAGAAGTAGTGACAGACCACATTCCTGGGATCCCAGATCACTGCAGATGGTGATTGCAGCCATGAAATTAAAAGACGCCTGCTCTTTGGGAGGAAAGTGATGGCAAACCTAAACAGCATGATAAAAAGCAGAGACATCACCCTGCCAACAAAAGTCCGCATGGTCAAAGCAATGGTATTCCCAGTAGTAATGTATGGCTGCGAAAGTTGGACTATAAGGAAGGCTGAGCACTGAAGAATAGATTCTTTTGAACTATGGTGCTGGAGAAGACTCTCGAGAGTTCCTTGGACTGCAAGGAGATCAAATCAGTCAATCCTAAAAGAAATCAACCCTGACTGTTCTCTGGAAGGCCAGATCCTGAAGTTGAAGCTCAAATATTTTGGCCACCAAATGAGAAGGGAGCACTCCCTGGAGAAGACCCTGATGCTGGGAAAGATTGAAGGTCAAAGAAGAAGGGGACGGCAAAGGATGAGATGGTTAGACAGTGTCATCGATGCAACGAACATGAAATTGAGCAAGCTTCAGAGGACGGCAGAAGACAGGAGGGCCTGGTGTGATGTGGTCCTTGGGGTCGCGGAGAGTCGGACTCGACTGTGCGACTGAACAACAACGTATTGTAACCAATACTCCCTCTAAGCTGTGGATTCGTGCAAGCAAAAATTCTACTTTGTGAGCTACTGGCATTAAAATTGTGAGCAAGTGATTTGGCTACTGCATAACTGAGTTTGCTCTGGAGCCATCCTTCCTGAGCTAAGACAAAAATGTGTGAGCCAGAGGCTAAAAAACTGTGAGCTAGCTTACACTAACTCATCTTAGAGGGAACATTGACTGTAACAGCAGCAAGAGTATTATATGTTATTATTGGAGAAGTGAAACCCCTTCAAAGGAAGAAGTTATAAGTAAAATACTGGAAACTGCTGAGATGGATAATCTAACCTTAATATTGAGAGAAAATAACAAACGAGATTTTGAGGACACATGGTTAAGGTTTTATAAATGGATAGAGGAACATAACATATCAAATTCCTAGACTTACAGCTGAACTTGAAAGGAATAAATGTATTTTAAAATCTCTTAAATTAGCATAACATAAAGCCATTTCCACACTGCTGCAATCTCTGCACCACTGACCTCAATGCAGCACTCTTTGCAAGTGACTCTAAAGACTACTAATATCAATAACATCTTTTTTTTTAATGGTAGCAGGCCCTTCTGTGCTGCCTTGGGTTTAATGAGACAATTTTGCTAATGGTGGTGCGCTGGCTGGGAGCTGGCCCGGGAGAGAGAAGGTGGTTGTGCATCCCTATGGATGATATGCTGAGCTCACATCTATCTGCCGGGAAACTCTATTAGAGAAATAGAAGATTAATAGGGCTCTTGGTTTTCCAAAGATAACAATAAGAATTCTCTGGGTGCAGCTAGAGAAGACAGCGAATAACAATTATCAAGGGAGGGAAAGGAGAGGGAGGCAGCCATCGGAATTATGCCTGCGGCAGAGCCACCTAGAATACCGAGATCTGTGTGTAGCACAGACAATGCTGTAAGCCACTCTAGAGTAAGCCTTCTAGAAACCAAGCAGACAGATTCACTCAGTTGCTTTCAAAGGGCCTTTATATTTTTACAGCGTAACAGATCTTTGCAATCAGAATGGTGTGACAAAAAGCAGTTCAACACATTGCATTATGGCCCTGTTACAAATAATAAACTACCTTCCTTTCTTACCTATAGCCTCCTGTGATCTTGACAATAGCCTTGAAGTTTGTACATGCTGATATTTAGTGTAACAGAGATCCTTACATCCTTTCTCTTCCCTTCTGTTTGAATACTGCTCAGTATTTACAGAAAATTATGCTGCATTAAAATATAACCGTACTAGCAATGACAGCTTCTTCATACTGTCAAAGGCACTGAAACTATTCCTTTCTAGTTGATATATTAAATCCACTCAGGTTTATTTATAGAGGCAGAGAAGTCCTCTTCCATTTTTCCATTCTTTTTTTGGACATAGCCTTTCCATTATCTTTGCTTTTAAAATGTTTTATAGAAAAGCCAATACAAAACGTTAAGACAAATTCAAGCCGTAACAAAAAGAAATATAAGAACAACTCCATTGTACCAGATCAGAGGTCTATCTAGCCCAGCATCCTTTTTCATACAGCGGCCAACCAGTTGCCCTGGAGGGCCAACACACAGAAAACAAAGTCTTCCTCTGACATTGATTCCTAGGAGCTGGTATTTTAGAGGTTTACTCCCTCTGAATGTGCATATTTCTTTTAGTCACTATGGCTAGTAGCTATTGATAGACCAAGCCTCCCCAAATCTACTTGCCTTAACTAGGACACTATTTGGAAGTGAGTTTTTCCCTACTACTATTGTGGTGCTTTTATGTCAATTTTCCTAAACCTGCTTAGCTACAATGTTTTGGGAAAGACTGCAACAAAGCCAAGCTGGTACCCATGTGCAGGGCCTGTTCCAGAATTTGGACTGGGCAGAGAGTTTCCAGGATCTCCCCATCCTCTGCCCATCACAAGGGCTCCTGTTCATGTCCTCCTTCCACCCACCTGCCCGCATGCCTACCATTTGCTTGTATGTTCTTCCACTGTCTGCTCACAAGCCCTCCTACTGCCCATGCTCACGGCTGCCTTCAGCCTTATTGCCAGTAGCACCAGGCAGTGTGTGCAGCAAGGAACATGGGTAGTAGAATTCTAGCAAGTGAGTGTCCAGGGATTAACAGCAACAGTGGCCCTGCCAGAGACTCTAGGCCCTGGTAGCTGCCCAGACTCAGGATATGCTGATGCTGGTCCTGACCATGTGGGCAAGAAAGTTCAGATCTTCATGGTCCTGCTCACAACAGCACCAGTCCCCTATGTCAGACACTCCTCAATGAAGGCTTTTTTAAAAATGGCACTGGCATATTGTTATCTCTCCTATATTATAATCCTGTTTTGGGGTGGCCACATTCCATGCACTTCCTCAGCCATTGGCCGAGTGCTGGGTCTTCCCAGCCCACTCCCCCTTCAGCCACTGTGCCCTGTCAGAATTACTGGCAAACAGCTTTCTCTCTTGACGAAGATGCTTTTCCTGTTTGGGACTAACTTTCCCCTCAGTGGCTGTTGGTAGGTGTCACGAAATGGCAGTTACCTATGTTTGTAAAATGGCTGTGGTTCTTTGTTTGAAATGTTCCCCCATAAGGTTTAATTGAGCTGTAGTTCCAGAAAGGGCCTCACGGGGTTGAATGGGGCTTCCTCATCTGCTGGCCTACAGTTCCCAGCTGCCCCAAGGCCAAAAAGTGCGGGAAAAGAGGGACTGTCCCAAGGCAGTCTTCATCCCTGGGAGCTGCAGAAATTCAGCCACTCCACAGTCGGCTAGGGAATGAATGGAAGTTTCCCTGCTCTTTTGGGCAAGAGAGAGAGGCTGAAGTACAGGTGAGGCCTCAACCTCCTGAGGTAGAGAGTATTGTGTGTAGCCATCTCCAAATACAGAGATTTGGCCAGAGGGGTCTCACTGTCCCTCTAAAAAGGCAGTGACAATTCAGTGAGTCATGGCAGCGAATTTAAAAAGTGAGATATGTCCATGGGATGAGGGTGGGAGGCAAATAGCTAGGTTGTAAACTGGAGCCCGTTTCGCCATGGTAGGCAACCAAGCTTGGGTCAGACAAAGAAAGGAAACCCTTTGCAGGCCTTTGTGAGGAATTCATTGGGGCCAGTCCTGACTAGGGTTGCTAGCCCCAGGAAGGGAGATTCCTGGAGATTTTCTGGTAGAGTCTATGGAAGTCAGGGTTTGGGGAGGGGAGAGGCCTCAGCTGAACAGAATGCCATACAGCCCACCTTCCAAAGCAGTTATTTTCTCCGGGGGGGGGGAGATCTGTTCAGTTGTGATACCTGGTGTTCTTCAGGCTCTATCTGGAGGATGGCTTCCCTAGGCGTAGCAATCAGCACTTCAAAGCAGGATCTGCTAGATCCAGGTTCTTGCTGTAGAAGCTGAGTGGGTGATTTTGGACCAGTCACAGACTTTCAGCCTGACCTGCCTCACAGGGTTCTTGTGCAAGTCAAAAGGGGGAGAGGAGAATGAAGTAAGCTGCTTTGGTCGCTATTGCAGAGAAAGACTACTTTTCCTCCTGGTAAACCATTGTTGCCAATCTTCAGGTGAGGGCTGGAGATTACTCAGAATTACAGCTGCTCTCCAGATGGCAGAGATAAGTTCCCCTGGAGAAAATGGTGGACTCTGTGGCAGTCAGGGCTTCAGAGCATGGAAGAGGCTGCAGGTGTGTGTGTGTGTGTGGGGAAAATGGAAAGCTGAAGAGAGCGGGGGAAATAAAGGTAGGTTGATAATTAGCTGGGAAGTTCCTGAAGATTTGAGGGATGGAACCTCAGCAGGTACAATGTCATAGACTCCACCTTCCCAACCAGCCATTCCCTTCTGGGGAACTACTGTTGCCAATCTCAGGAGAGGGGTAGAAATCACTCAGAATTACAACTGATCTCCAGGAGGGAGGGGGGTGGAGATGCAAAGCTGAAATCAGAGGGGCAGATAATGGCAGGTTGATGCTTGGCTGGGAAGGAGATAGGGTTGCCAACTCCAGGTGAGAAATTCCTGGAGATTTGAGGGATGGAACCTGGAGAGGGTGAGGTTTGAGGAGGGTGGGACCTCAGACAGGTACAATGCTATATCCACCCTCCAAACCAGCCATTTCTTTCTGGGTAATAATTTTTGCCAATCTTCGGGTGAGGGTTGGAGATCACTCAAAACTACAACTGCTCTTCAGGTAGCAGAGATCAGTTCCTCTGGAGAAAATGGTGGACTCTGTGTCAAGGTCGCCACAGCACATTGACGCTGAGTGCCCAAGGCCTTGACACTCTCCCAGAGCCTCGTTGTATTTATTTCCACAACAAGCCTTACTGCTAGTCATTTATAAACCAGACCTTTAGAGTGCCACAAGACTCCTCCATTTTGTAGTAACAGACTACTGTCTCTCTGAAAGCAAGTGTATGCTGTTGTTGCTGTATGCAGGGCTGCAGTGAGCTACCACAAACATTCTGAGAAAGATTCCTCTGGCCCCTTTCCTACCACCCACACTGACTCAACTGGAACACCGTATGAAGAGAAATCTCATAATGATGTTAGAAAGAACAGGTTTCCTTTGTGCATACCATACATTTTCCTCCATGCCATATATCAAATTTATATTCCACCTTTCCTCTAAGTAGTTCAAGTTTGTGTATGTACCCCCTTCACTGTATAACCTCACATATCATTAGGCTTGTGCAATAATGACTGACTGAAGGTTACATTTCTCCTTTGCCTCCCTTCCAGATAAAAGCGCTAATGGCAGGGTTGCCAAAAGTTTAGGGAAAAAATGTCCCATCCCTTTAAGAGAAGCTTAACAAGGTGATATTTACCAGGCGATGTTCTTTACTGCCATGCCATCAAAAGTTTCAACTACCCATTTCCACACACTGAGCCATTATTAAAGGGACAGTACTTTTCCCCCTACATCTCCTGGCAACCAAAGCTGCTGAATGTATAGCTGCATACCAGCAATACCTGACTAGCCCCCTGTGGAGACCAAGGCCACTGGAATTTTATTTCTCTAATCTTCACACAACCACCACTACCACCACTCAGCAGTCTTAATTGTATATGGCAAGACCTTTGTGCACAGTAGCAGCTGGCCTTGTAGAGTTTGCAGTTATCACTGTGCTACCACAGACCAGAGTTGGGTCCATACAGTTTTGCCGTGGCTTGGCAAATCACCACATCTGTATGGCAAATCATGGAATGTGAATGGCATACTGTATGGAACAGGTTCTAAGTGGTCATGTTTAATGTGGCCACCACATAACTGCATGTTTGAGTGAGGCTTCCATCTGTAGCATCAAAAGTACAAAAAAGATTGTGGCACTTTAGAGACACATGGGTTTACTGTAATCTGTTGCCAATGGAAGTCCATGCTACAGCAAACCAGTTACTCTCTAAGGTTTTGTAAAGCTGCTTATTTGTTTAATATTAAATATATTTTCTAGTTCAGAAAAGTGATTTAACTGACACTCAGAGGAGTATAATCGGTTACAGTGACATTCACAGAAACCTTACCCAGGAACACTCAACCCTCCCTGCAACAAAGCTTCTTGGTAAACATGCATATGCATGCTGTGCACTAGAACAGCCAATCCAAACTTCCAAATCTTACACACTACCCCTGCACTCATTGATGTAATCTGAAACATATCTTTAAGACTAGGGTTCCAGGATGTTCCAGGATGAAACAGCATTTCAATCTCCTTTTTTAAGGCTGATGAACTGCCTCCAGAGCACCCATTCTATGGAAAAATCAGGGCTGGAACTGGGATAGGGTTGAGCAGGTACCTTACCCAACATGGAGCCCTGTTTCAATCTCACAATTTTTTAAAAAAAAAAATAAGGAAGGTTTTAATTTGTGTTTGAGAGGGGGTAGTCAGTGGCCTCAGTTTCCACAGTTGCAGCCCTTCTTACTACAGCAGGTGGAGATCCCAAGAGTTGTTTCCTTGCTTGTTGTTGAGTACTTCTTAAGGTGTCATCACAATTTCTGTTCAGTACCCCACCTATAAAAGTATTGATATCTTACTGACCAGAGCTGCACAAAATACGATTGTCCATTTTAAATAGGCTACATCTTACTATGTTTCCTAGATAAAAAAGAGCCAAGCCTCAGACTAGGGAAATATTACACATTTAAATGCATGCATACATAGAACTATATAATAGTTATTACCCTGTCTTCTAGGAAAAGAAATAAATGTTGACATTTGAAATAGAAAGCTGATAGAAGGAAGGCCTCTGAAGGAGATTGCTCATGAAATTGAGCAGATATTCATAAGGCGACTGTTACCTTAGAGCCAAATTAGACATGAATATGGGAAATCTGCAACTGGATATTCTGTGGGTTAAAAAACAACAACAAATAGCAATTGCAGGGGCCTGATCCAATTCAAGGGTATTGAGGGTATATTTCCTTTATCCTGTGCCATTTTCCCAATCTCAGTCATTCACCTGGAGTTTCTACTTGTTGGGGGTGGTGTGCGGGCCTGTAGCTATCAAGGGGCCTCTTTCAAGCAATTTTGTTGCACCCCCCCATCAGAATTCCAAGGATGCCCACAGGCTCATGCCCACAGACCCATGGCCTTATTTACATGAGACCACATTGGAGGAGTCCCCCCCGCCGCCGCCCCCACAAGGGGACTGTTGAGAATTAGATGTATAGATGAGATGGGAGATGCCTCAAGAAAGGACCATTGGCTACAATGGGAGCCAGGAATGTCAATTGACTTGCATGGGCTCCATTGAAATACATTACGGCTCAAGAAGAGTTGCAAAGAAAATGAGGAATGGATTTTCCATTAAGGTCTCTGGTCCCAAATACACTGTTCTGGGAATGGAATGACAGGCCCCAGAGTGGAATGACAGCCCCTGGAGGTAGCAGGTGCGTTCTGATGGTGGACTGACAGGCCCCACAGTGGAATGACAGCCCCTGGGGGTATCAGGAGTGTTCTGAAGGTAGAATGACAGGCCCCACAGTGGAATGACAGCCCCTTGGGATATCAGGAGTGTTCTGGGACTGGAATTACAGCCCCTGGGGGTGGCAGATGTGTTCTGAGGGTGGAATGACAGGCCTCACAGTGGAACGGCAGTCCCTGGGTGTACAAGGAGTGTTCTGGGACTGGAATGACAGGCACCAGTATGGAATGACAGCCCCTGGGGGTATCAGGAGTGTTTGGGGTGGCAGATGAGTTCTGAGGGTGGAATGACAAGCCCCACAGTGGAATGACAGCCCCGGGGGGTGGCAGGAGTATTCTCGGACTGGAATGACAGGCCCAAGAGTGGAATGACAGCCCCTGGGGGTGGCAGGAGTGTTCTAGGAGTGGAATGACAGGCCCTATGGTGGAATGACAGCCCATTGGAGTAGGAGGAGTGTTCTGGGACTGGAATGACAGGCCCCAGTATGCAATGACAGGCCCTGGGGGTAGCAGGAGTGGTCTGGGATTGGAATGACAGGCCTATCATTACAGTCCCAGGACACATCTCATACCCGTCTGGGCTGTCGTTCCACTCTGGAGCCAGTTATTCCAGTCCCAGAATACCCCTACTAACGCTGATCCTTCTCCTTCTCTTTCTCCGTCAGATGATCGGATCCCAACAGCTCCGCCTTTAGCAGCTCAGCAGTCTTGGAGGAAGTCTCCTTTGCTGAGCCTGGTCATCTTCCATGGGGCCAGGCTGGCTGGCTGGAGTTTGTTGTTACCCCCTCATTTTTGTGCTGCTACTCCATTCCTCCCTCCACCATTGTGCAGCCTGCAGGACTCCAAGTTCAGGTAGAGACCAGAGGGGCTCATGTGGGGGGGGGGCTCCTCTAATGTGGTCTCATGTAAATAAAATACAGCATGGACCTGTGGGCATCTTTGGAATTCTGGGGGGGGGTGCAACAAAATTGCTGCCTTGGGATATGAAACCAACCACAGAATGGCAGCTGTGGTTGGTGGAGGCAGAAAAGAAGTCCAAGAGCATGGGGAAAGAGGGGTAATTTTTAAAAAGACCCCAGGAAAGATATGAGTTCTGGTGGCTGCTGCCTGCCCTAAGCTAAGCCTCCATCTCCAGTACCTTTGTTTGTGTGAGGATGGAGGTGGATGGGGGGGTATTTTCACTGTATCTGCCTCCCTTGCTCTTCCAGCATGGCATGCTTTAGGGCTTGGCTGGGCCTTTGTTTCAGTTCAGGGGCTTCTCTATTTGGAATTGCAAAGCTGATTTGACTTTAAGTATTTTGGTTTGTGTGAGGATGGAGGTGGATGGGGAGGATTTTGTGCAATAAACCACTTGTATTTATTATTTAGTTGTTATTTAAAAGTATGAGCATGGCATGGCAGTACCACACAGGCCTCCTGAGGAAAACATTGCCCCCCCCCCGAGCAAAACGTTGTTAGCTACGGGGCTGTATGCAGTGCAATCCTGAGAATACTTTCCTGAGAGTACCCATTGAATAGGCCTGAGTAGGATTCTGAGTAGATCTGATGTCTAAGAGTGGAGTTGTGTGCTCTTCTACCGTGCAGGCAGGCACTTTTCCTCCACTTCATGGTTACCCAAAGGCACACTTATAATCAATGCTCCCTCTAAGCTGTGGCGTCCTGTGAGCAAACATTCTACTTTGTGAGCTACTGGGATCAAAAGTGTGAGTGAGCAATTTGGCTGCTGCATAAATTAGTCTGCTCTGGAGCCATCTTTCCTGAGCGAAGACAAAAATGTGCGAGCTGGAGGCTAAAAAAACTGTGAACTGGCTCACACTAACTCAGCTGAGAGGGAACACTGCTGGTAATACAGTTACTTCTCTCACCCTGCTGCATTGAGATGATAACACATGATCAGAAAGCAAAGCCATGGCTACATTTGATACCACATTCAGATTTACATCAGAGCTGCCTCTTTTTGCCCTTTCCCACTCATACACTCCTGTAAGTGTGTAAATACATGTGGGCAGAAATACTTCCATCATTATTTCCCACCCAGTTGCCACCCTGTTTCTTAGCTAGGCAGTGTTCAGGTGTGAAGGAAACATGCCCTTCTGTGTTCTCTGTGTTTTCTTATGTGGAAATACTACAAGGAAGCAGCTTCTGCATTGTTAGCAGTAAGTCTGTGTAGCTCAATGGTGTGATACTTGTGTACATGTGACTGGGAACGACTTCATCATCCATGGTTGGGGGGATAAAATGCACAAGATTGGAGTTGGTAAATGAGTATGCGAATCCATCCTAAGATAAAGGCTCATCAACCACTCCTTACGCCACAGTGATTGTTAGGTCTGCAGCATGACCCAATTAAAATGAGACCGTCACAGTTCTCAAACAGAATTGCCCATAATGGGCTATTTGACAGATCAGTCCATCCCTCAAAGAGATCTCAGAAGGGAGTCTTCAAATGGGGAGCGAAAGAAAGAAGGATGATGTTTGCAGTTTAGCATTTACCCAGCTCATTTGGCAGGGCTTAAGTGGCAGGCGTTGTGCAGTTCAGTGAATCTGGTTTATAGAATGCTTTTGACAGCATTCAATCAAGGTTTAAAGCGCAAGGCAACAAGTCTCCCTAGAGCTTTCCCTGAAGATCAGGAAATTTCACCTTGGGAAGACAAGTGTCCAGAAGAGGACTTTAGCATTCCTTGGTGATTGATTGCTTCTAGAAGTCTGCAGGATTAAAGGAAAATAATAGAAGCTGGCAAACATATAGGCACTAGAGCTGCCTCCATGTTGCGCTGCCGTTTGCCCCGATACTATTGGTCAATTTCACACCCGAAGCTGCATTTGACCCACGGGGCTGCATTTCACACCCGGGGCTGCATTTGACCCGCAGCTTCACCCGATTTCCTCCACAGTTTCGTGATCCTCAAAAAACAGGATTATGAAACTGTGGGGGAAATCAGGCGAAGCCGCGAGTCAAAATGCAGCCCCGCAGCTTCGGGTGTGAAATTGACCAATAGTATTGGGGCAAACGGCAGCGCAACATTGAGGCAGCTCTAGTGCGAAATCAGCCATAGTAAATATTGGGAGAAGGAATGGGAAAGGACTCAAAGTGGTGTAACTACTCTGGATGTAAATCAGACAGATGAATATTCACATAATATCTGATATTCCTTTGGGTGTCATGTAAATGCAAAAAAAAATCATAGTGATTCCTCATGCTCTCAGGAAACAAAAGTATAACTAGAAACAAGTTTTTGCAGCACTGCTCTAAAGAGGCTGGCACTGTGCACTAAATCCTTTAAGTCCGTGGAAATTCCTAAGAATGCAAGTAGTAGCATTTGCACTGGACATTTTAGAGCTGCTTCTGCTCTCCATCCACTTTTAGTCATATGGAACGAGAAGAACTTTAGAGTATATGGATGGAGGAAATAGCTCTAGTATCCTACATATGAATCATGCTCCATAGCTAGTGTGAATTAAGGACCTCCAAAATGTCCTATCGTGAACAGGTCTTGCAAACTGAGGGCCACGGCTTTCTTGATTGAGTCAATCTATCTCATGTTGGGTCTTCCAATTTTAAGAACATAAGAACATAATTTTCCTGCTGCCTTCAGCTTTTCCTAGCATTATTGTCTTTTCCACTGTCTTCTCATAAAGTAAAGTATGATAGCCTCAGTTGAGTCATTTTAGCTTCAGAGGAGAGTTCAGACTTGATTTGATCACTTTACTTTGCTCTGGTTAAAAGTCATCTGGAGTATTGTGTTCAGTTTTGGGCACTACAATGTAAGAAAGATGTAGAGAAGTTGGCAGATGTCCTGAAGAGGGCAACGAAGATGGTGAGGGGTCTGGAGACCATGTCCTAGGAGGAAAGGTTGAAGGAGCCGGGTATGTTTAGCCTGGAAAGGAGATGACAGAGAGGTGACATGATAACCATCTTCAAGTACTTATGCATTTTACAGCTCGCCTGCCATTGAAAGAGGAGGTTCCTCTCTCTTGTGCCAGAGGCTTGTCACCTTAGTGGGGCTAAATGCCCTGGCTTCTCAAATGTCTGTTATTCTGTTTTTCTTGCTATGTAGGGGCAACATGTCTGAGAAAGGGTAGGCAACTGTTAGTTTTGGTGGGAGGGATGCTCTGGGAGTGGTACGTGCTTAGTGGGGGGTCGTTGAGTGTTAATTCTGGTGGGCAAATACCGTGGGGTGACTGGGTCCTGATCTTTAGTGCCTTTACTTGAATCCACTATATCTGTGACCTTCACGTGTTCAACTTCAGTCCTAACAATAGCTCGTGTCCAGTATGGTATCTATCAATGTCTCAATAAAGTTCACTTTCTTCAAAGTGACTGGTGTTGAGAACTGATTTAACCAGGATCCTGACAAAATGTTAGGACTCCCCTTTTTCCTTCTCAACCTCCTGCACCACAACTGTGATGAGCAGAGAGGATGGGGAAGTTCCTACAACGATGGCCCCGGAGGAACAGCGGAGTCAAAAGGAGTAGAAAGCGGGGCACAAACCTGAGACTCCTGGGCGCCACTCCCCACCTGTGCTCAGCCCACCTGGGTGGTGACTCCGGATCTGAGATTTGAGAGATTTGCATATGATGGCACCCGAAGGCACTACAGATGCTTGTCCCGTGCTGTGGAAGACACTGAAGTTGAGCGTCTCTGCAGAGAGTTTAGAGGCGAGGCTGAAGAGATCAGGTGAGAGATGCAAACCATGATGCTAGAATTACTGGGCCACCAATGGTGATTTCCGCCACCATTGCGTTGCCATTTTTGGCAATGCGAACTGGTCTTGGGAATGGACAGAGGGCAGAACGATCAAGAAGAGACAGTAGTACCTATGAAACATTGCATTGGAGTCCCCGTCTTGGATGATATATTGTTGTGAGCACCGATTTTAAATGTAAAATGTAATTTGTTTTACCTGGTTTTATTGTTGTGTATTGCATTTGCCTCTTGTTAGCCGCCCTGAGCCCATGTGGAAGGGCAGGATATAAGTCTAATAAATAAACAACAACAACAACAACAACAGCTCATGTCCAGTACGGCATTTATCAATGTCTCAATAAAGTCCGCTTTCTTCAAAGTGACTGGTGTTGAGAACTGATTTAACCAGGATCCTGACACCATATAGAGGATGGTATGGAGTTGTTTTCTGTTGCCCCAGGAAGGTCTGACCAGAACCCACAGGTTGAAATTAAATCAGAAGAGTTTTCAGCTAAACATTAGGAAGAACTTCATGACAGTTAGAACGGTTCCTCAGTGGAACAGGATTCCTTGGGAGGTGGTGGGCTCTCCTTCTTTGGAGATTCTCAGAGACTAGATGGCCATCTGACAGCAATGATGATTCTGTGAACTTCTGTGAACAGAATGTTTCCCACTTTCATGGTTGTGTGTCACCTTGAAGTGAGATTCAGAACAACTCTGTTGGTTTTTATGGTACCCATACAATATTAACATGGCTATAGTGTTTATGATGGATCCACTTAATAAGTTTAGCGGGCATTGCCAGAGCTTATCCCTGAGCATCTGCACTCTTGTGCATACCTGGTTTTCCAATGAGCTAGGAAAACAGAGGGCATTTGAGAAAGAATGAGGAATTTGTTTGGCTGTATGCCTGTAGAGTGGCTTGAAATAGTACATTCTCCAACCAGCATTAGCCTTTAAAGGATTAACACTTTCAAGTTACCGCATATATTGCAACACAATGGCTGCAGTCTCACACACACATTTGTGGCAATATAGTAGCATTGCCTGAGTGGAATAAATGGACCCCTCCAGATGAGGACATCTGGCGCAGTCGTCAGCAGCCCATGCTGTTCCACAATAGAAGTATAATAAACAAATACCAGGGAAAGTCTGGAATTAACAGGTTGTTCGGGGTTCCCTCTGGGTTTTCAACATCTGAATTCTCCTGCAGTGAAAGGAACTGAGAAGGGATGTCTGAACTTGCAGATCCATTTCCGCCATTGTTTCTTTTTTCTCTACTTGCTGCCTATATGTGTATCCGTCCACCTGCATTTAAATAAAACCCACACAGCTCATCCCATGATTGAAGTGCAACACTAATGTGGATGCCCCCCCCCCCAGGACAGCCGCGTGGGTAGCTTGCCATCGGGTTTGTGGGCTGGATAGAATGCTCCACTACACTTTGAGCCAGTACAATTTGAGGCACCACCATACCACACCAGGCCACCAGTGTGACTGCAGCAAATAAGTTCATCCTGATACCAACTGCCAGCAAGGAACAGCTGATGTATTCATGTATGTGAAAGCCTTAATTGGGATTAAATAATTCAGGTGCACCCTGCTCTCTAATTGCCTACTTTTCAGAGGGGAAGAAAATTAGATTGGCTGACTGTTCTTCATATGCAAGTCCTCCTGACTCATGTTTTGACCATTAGTTCTTATTCTGAGACCTCCCAGGTTTCAGTCAAAAATCACAGTCAAAGAAGTGAAGCTTCTGGCATATCGAGTGATGTGTAGTGATGTCGTCCCTCCCCCCAATATGTAGGAACTTTTGAAGGTACAGAGTATAGGGTTAATGAACTGTGTATAAAACTGGGGAAGCTGTTCGATATCTGCAACCATGTGAAGAGATTGTCATCCCTAGCCCTGGCCCCGTGTTTTATCCCATCACCTGATTTCCAGGCAGCTTTAAATAACCTGAAGGGTTTTAAGTTCCTTACCCCTCAGGAGACTGTAACACAGCTCTTCAAATTTCAGTTTTAATTTTTAAAAGTGTCTAGCCTTTCATTTGTGAAGATATATGGAAGAATGAGCAGGTAGTTATTATATTAACATTTAATTCAAATAAATAATGTTAGTCACATTATTCGTTGTATGTAGGTTTTGGCTGTTTTCACCTCTCATCCCCTTCCCAGTATATGCTTGGATCCTTCACCACAAAATTTCTGGCTCCAGGCCTGGCTTTAAGGATTGGCTGTACAGGCTTCAGAACGGCACTGCCCACCCTTGTTACCATTTGTCAGACCCCTGGAGAAATCAAGTCCCAACAACAGTTATTCAAAGGAATAAAAAGTTTATTGAGACATTGATAGGATCCAGGCTCTCAACATTTTGTGTTAGAACTGGGGGAAAGTGTGCGAAGCAAGCAATTATACCTAAATCAAGCAGGACCCTAATGGCCCGGGGCCAATCACACCTAAGCTAAAGGCCCGCCTAAATAATGGTCTACAGTTCCCAGGGGAAATAGGATACCAGGCCTGAAAGGGGCTCAAGGTTAATGGCATGAGCCAAGGAAGATAACAAAAAAATGCACAGAAACGAAAGTATACATTCTTCCCACATCCCCAAGGCAACCAAGCCCAAGAAAGGGGTGAAGTTGACACCCTGCCACCCCAAAGGCCCTACCCTGCTGGTTTCAGAGGGTAATTTTTATGGAAGGTGCACATGAGCTGAGGGGTTGTTAACATGTTCTCGGTGCACCCATTCGTTATGAGAATGTCCAAAACCTTCCCATTTAATCAGGTAATATAGGCGACCGTGTTTGAGCTTAGAGTCCAAGATTTCTTCGACCTCTTGGTGTGGTTCACCATTCACCATCGGGGTGGAGGGGCTGCTGGTCATGGTCTTCACTTGTTCAGACCTGGATCTTTTTTCAATAAGCTGAAATTAAACACGGGGTGAATATGCTTGAGTGTTTTAGGTAAATCAAGTTCAACAGCCACTACGTTTATCACTCATGTCACTTTAAATAGTCCCACATACTTCCACCCCAACTTCCTCCCTGGCTGGAGTCCTCTCAGATTCTTGGTGTATAAATAGAGTCACCAGGTTGTAAGTTCCATTCAGGGGCACGCCCCTTGTCAGCTGGGCTTCATAGTCCTTTGTATCCATGTACAGCCTTAAAAGGGGAAAGCCCAGTGTGGCTATGCACAGAGTTATTATAACTGTATGCTGCATAGGGAAGGAGCTCTACCCAGGTGTCCTGCTGGTAATTTGTGAAACATCTAAGGAACTGTTCAACAACCTGATTAACTCTGGTTTGCTCATCTGTCTCAGGATGGTGAGTGCTTCAGAACTGCACTGCCCAATTGCTTTATGCCCAATACCTGTAGAAGTTCTTTCCAGAATTTAGCTACAAACTGGGAGCCTCGGTCGGATATGATCTTGTGGGGCAGCGAATACAGCCGCATCATGTGGTGCATGAAGAGCATAGCTAGCGCCTTAGTGGTAGGCAGTTGTTTGCTTGGAAAACAAATCAACCACCACCCAAATCACTGTTTTGCCTTTGCTAGGGCGAAGGTCTGTTATTAAGTCTATGGAGATGACCCCCTCAGGGACAATCAGGGGTTTCTAGGGGTTGTAACATTCCCGGAGGTTTCCCAGGTCTCTGCTTCCCCATTTTGGCAAGACCCCAAGTACTGGGATATATCCGACTGCATGTGGGGCCACCAGAACTGTCTCGGGATCAGGTGTAAAGTCTTTAAATAGCCATAGTGTCCTGCTAACTTAATGTCCAAGGTGGATGATTTCTCCCCACAAAGCAATGGTCACCCATTTTCCTTTTGTTGGAGGGAGGTCTCTTTCCTCCCAGTCTGCACCAGTGAGGGCATTTTTGAATTTACAGATCCATGGGTCATCGATAACCGGAAGCCCCTCCCTTGCACAGCTGCACGTCACTCCCCCCATTGGGAAGGCATGAACATGGAGTCCACCACCTCCTCCCTCTGGCTTGTATGTTAAGGAGGCAGGACACTCCCGGGGGCCCGGCGAGTCCAAACGGCATGACTAGGTATTCAAACTGGCCCAGCAGATTGTTAAAGGCCATTTTGTGTTCATCCCCTCCCAGATGCACATTCGGAAGTAGGCATCCCGCAAATCTAATTTTGTAAATATTCCCCCCCCCGGTGCGGCCTCAGTCAACAGGTCCTTGATTAGAGGGAAGGGGTAGGTGTTAGTCATTGACACCACATTCAGTCCTCGATAATCAGTACAGAGCCTTAATTCCCTGTCCTTTTTCCTGAAAAGAATGGGGGCAGCAAATGGGGAGGAAGCTGGCTGTATGAAACCTTGAGCTAGATTTTTATCAATGAAATTACGCAGCTCCTCCTTCTCTGCCAGGCTCAATGTGTACACCTTCCCTTTAGGCATTGTAAGGATCATCTGTTGGTAAGCCTATAGATCTTATAGCTCTCATTAGCTACTAGCTGTAAATTCCTACAGATTGAGACAGTTCATGAAACAACTGTTTTTATTATATTCATAAGCCAGTCTTTTAATTACCACTTGTCAGTGGCTTCCCTTTTAATTTTTGCTATGGTTTTGTATTTCAGAATGGTTTCTGCTTTGCAAACATTCTATGAAACTGGATGTAGTTTTCAATTCTTTTATTAAACGGTTCTTTTTTGTGCCTTGAGTTACATGTTGAGTGCTTGCATTCCCCCCCCCCCTGGATATGGACCCTATTCTGACAGGCATGCTGTGCCCTGGCAGGATTTCTATAGCACAGTCTGTCTTATGATGGGGGGGGGGAGTTCGTTCGCCTCCTCTTTCTCCAACATCGGGGCCAAGTCCCTATATTTCAAGGGAATTGTGTCGAATTCCTCTTGCCGCTAGGCACACTCATTCTGGTATGGGAAGTGGCGCTTCCCCCCACTCTGGCTTCCACCCGTGGCAGTCACACAGGGGATCCGGAAAGTGCAATATGCCAGTGCTCCACGGCACATAGGGGTCATGGTCTCACAACCAAGGTTACCCCAGAACCATCAAAAATTTAGCCATCGGATTAATCACGAAGGCTCACTGTTCCCAGTGTGGACCTGTCCCCATGATTACAGGCACAGTCTGATACTTGCATGCCTCCTTCATGGGGGAGCCATCCATCTGGGTGAATATTAATGGCTTAGGGAGGGCTTGTACTGGTAATCCCAACCCTGTGACTCTTGCGGGGCTTATTAAGTCTCTAGCATACCCTGAGTTGTTTAATGCCCTCACCCTCAGTTGGGTGCCCAGTTCAGGATTCAAGACAGTCACAGTCACAACAACTAAGGGGCTGGTGGTGGCGCTGGTTGCTTTTGGACCTGCTGGGTTGCACCCCTCACAGCAGGTCCCAGCCTTTTCCCTGTGACTGGATGGCCTCGTCTCCACTTGAGGAAGCTCCATCAGGGTTCTTCCCCATGTCAACTTGAAGGGCTCTCAACTCCTCCCAGTTTTGAGTGGGCTTTTGAGCTGTTGTGTTCCACCACCTCCACCTCGTGCAGGTGGAGATCAGTGGGGCAGTTAGCAGGGCAGTTAGCAGGGCTCTCCGCATCACAGGCACAGCCCTTGCTTCATTCGCTGTTCTCACATTGTCTCTCGAGCTTTGCTGCGCTGGCCTTTTGACTCCCTTCCAGGGGTTTTATGGGTCGTTCTGGGCTGGTACATCTTAATTAAGGCCACCCAGTTCTCTGCCTCACTTGCTTCTTGGATCCACCCGCTGAGGGTCAAAGGGTTCCCCTGCCCCAGTACCTTCTCCAGGATGGTGTGGTTCAGGTCTGATGTGTAGAGCTCAATGAGGACTTCCTCAGGCCATCCCTGCACCTTCACCGCATACATCTTGCACTCATCGGAGAACTCTCGCACCGACCGGATCCCTTGATGCAGTGACCATAATCGGGTTTGCACTCTTTTCAATTCCAAGGGGTCTTTGTATTCCCTCCGAAGGAGCTCGGGGAGCTTGGGACCCCTGATATTGTGGAGACTCACAAACCAATCCGCTGCTTGCTCTCTCAGGTGCAAACCGATGTAATCCACTCGGTGTTCATCCGAGGTGAACATGGGACCCCAGTATCACAGGAACTTGTGCACTTTGGTGTAGTGGTTAAATGCGTGGACTCTAATCTGGGAGAACCGGGTTTGATTCCCCACTCCTCCACTTGTACCTGGCTGGTTGACTTTGGGCAAGCCGTAGTTCTGATAAGAGCTGTTCTTGAAAAAGAGCAGTTTCTGTCAAGAGCTCTCTCAGCCCCACCTCCCTCACAGGGTGTCTGTTGTGGGGAGGGGAAGGGAAAGGAGTTTGTAAGCCACTCTGAGACACCTTCGGGTAGTGAAGGGCAGGGTATAAATCCAATCTCTTCTCTTCTTCTTCTTCACTTGTAACAAAAAGAAGGCAAGTTTCTCAGAGTTGCCATTGAAGGTGGCATCCAATCGCTCGTGGTGCCGCTCTGGCCCCGGTGGTGGAGCAGCCAGAGCAGGAGGCCCAGGGGGGACTGCAGGAGGCAGTTGCTCAAGAGGTGCTTGTCATGGAGGTGCCTGCCCTGGTGGCAGTTGGTTGGGTGGGTGGGGGGTGCCGGCTGCTGCTGACCCCGATCTGGTCTTCCCCCTCCATCAGGGGACCTGGCCTCGTAGCTTGTGTTGGATGGCCATGGTGATGAGTCTTGGTAAATCCAAGATCATTTCATGTAGCTTGCGCCTCAAGTTTTTTGAGACATTGATAGGATCCCCAAGCTCCATGATTAGCATTTAAACAGCTGTTGTGTGGCTCTTGGTCATTTATTTTACCCTAAAATGGCTTCATTCTACTTGATTCTCACGGGGGGGGGGAGGAGTTAACCCTAGTTAACTTTGGAATCCATCCAGACTGACATTTGGTGCAAGTTTTGTTTCTTCCTTAATTACATATATGATCCTCACCTCATACCTGTTCTCCTGAGGGTATGTCACATCCTTTCCAAAAGTGTACTTCACACATTCTCCTTTTAGAAATTGCTAGCAGGGAGAGGACATGTGGATACATAGGTCAGGTCACATTATCTCCAAATCTTTGTTGAACATGCTTTATTAATCTGGATCTGAAATATTGGGCTTCTTATCTATACTGTATTGCTGTGATCATCTAAACTCTAGAATTAAAAAAATGAATTATTTGGGTTTTTTAATTGTTATAAACATGGAGGGTTATTTGGTTGAAGGAACTACTCATACTAGGAGCATAAAATCTCCTCTGTACTTATTTCACACAATGATGACTTCTGCTAGTTTTCCATTGCCCTCAGCAACAGAATTTGAAAACTGTTGTGTGCTTCTCTCTGTTCAGAAGGAAGGAGGATTTAGATATAAGATGCCTGCTACTTAAAAACAACAACACTGAACCAGTTTTCTTGTTATTCTTGTTATTAAAAACCCAGTAAGATCTGAAGGAACATCGCCCTGCTTTCTGAGTTTAACTGAGTGTGAACTAGCTAAGCAGAACATTTCTAATGAGAACATATGGGAAAAGTTATTAAGGCTCTTTTTAATTAAATATTTATCAATTTAAAGAGGCAAAAAGTATGCCAGAACATCATCTGAGTGACAGAAGGAAAGAGCGTTTGCAGTGCGGTGTCACAGATCTAGGGTCCCTTGGAGAATACTCCTCTTCTGACCTCAGCACTTCAGTATACATTTGAGCATGGCTAGTAGTGCAGTCCTGTCATGAAGTTATGTCAACTGAATAGTGTTGCTACTCTATCTATCAAATTGTTAAAGCACTGAAGTTAGGATGGTGTAGTAACGTCAATACATCATCATCATAACCACTATGCTACCCAGCGGTTCGAAAGCAACGTAATTGCAAGTAGATAAATGGGTCCCCACCCTTAGTAGGGTGGGAGGCACCCTGCCTGGTGATCTTTGCGACGGCAGCGGCGGCGATGAGGCACCAGTTCCGGTGCGGACGGTGTGGCGTGGCGATGCGGCAGCAACGGCGAGCGAGTGCGGATGGAGGAGAGATCCCTGGTGGCCGAAGAAGCAAGGACATTGGAGTGGCTGCCATCAAAGAAGGGGCGCGCGAGAACGCCGAGCGCTGGCCCAGCGGAGCCGGAAGGGACGTTGCTGAGGCCGGAAGAAGGCGGAGCCGTGCGCTGCAGGAGAAACAGTTCCACCGAGCGCCATGAGGAGCACCCCGCCAGAAAAACCGCAGACGAGAACAATACCAACCATCACCATAGGGGTGCCCGGTAGGTTGTCCCACCCCGCATAAGAACCTGTGGCCCTAGTTAGGATATTGAAAATTGTGATTAGCACCGACTTGTAAAGCCGCTCAGAGACCCCTGGATAAGGGATTCGAGCGGGATATAAAGTGGAATGATAAATAAATAAATAAATAAAATAATTTCACACAACTTTGGGGAAGGGCTGTGGTTCAGTGGAAGAGCCTCTGCTTAGCATGCAGAAAGGTCCCAGGTTCAATCTCCAGCATCTCCAGGTAAGGATCAGGTAGTTGGTCATGTAAAAGATCTCAACCTGAGACTCTGGTGAGCTGCTGCCAAGTAGGAGTAGACAATACTGACTTTGACCAGTGGTCTGATTCAGTATAAGGCAGTTTCATATGTTCACAGGAAGAAGCAAGTATGGTAGAGGTAGATTGGAGGAGACACCTGAGCTAGATTGGAGGAGGAGTCACCTGGATTTCAGTAAAGCTTCTGATAAGGTTCCCCATGACATTCTGATGGGCAAACTGGAAGACTGTGGGCTGGACTATAGGACAGTTCAGGGGATAGGAAACTGGTTAGAGGAAGAAGAAGAAGAAGAAGAAGAAGAAGAAGAAGAAGAAGAAGAAGAAGAAGAAGAAGAAGAGATTGGATTTATACCCCGCCCTTCACTACCTAAAGGTGTCTCAGAGCGGCTTATAAACTCCTTTCCCTTCCCCTCCCCACAACAGACACCCTGTGAGGTAGGTGGGGCTGAGAGAACTCTGATAGAAACTGCTCTTTTCCAAGAACAGCTGTGCCAGAATTAGGGCTTGCCCAAGGTCATCCAGCCAGGTGCAAGTGGAGGAGTGGGGAATCAAACCCGGTTCTCCCAGATTAGAGTCCGTGCACTTAACCACTACACCAGACTGGGACCGCACCCAAAAAGTGGTGGTCAATGGCGTTTCACCAGATTGGAGGGAGGTGTCCAGCAGGGGGCTGCAGGGCTCGGTCTTGGGCCCAATACTTTTCAATATTTTATCAATGATCTGAATGAAGGGGTAGAAGGGCTACTCATTAAATTTGCTGATACCAAATTGGGAGGAGTAGCAAATACCCAAGAAGACAGAGTTAAAATTCAACAAGACCTGAATACTCTTAAGAAGTGGGCAGTTGCAAACAGGATGCAATTCAACAAAGATAAATGCACAGTGCATCTGGTCCACAAAATTGTCACACACAAATACTGTATGGGGGATACATTTCTGGGGAGTAGTGTATGCAAAAGAGATCCTGGGGTAAGAGTGGACTATAATCTCAAGTTTATTGTCTTAGCCATTGGCCATAACAACACAAAATAAATCAAAGCACAACCAACAGTATAGTCTTGGGTTGTATTAAAAGGGCCATAGCATTGAAATCGCAGGAGGTCATAGTCTCTCTGTATACTGCCTTGGTCAGGCCGCACCTGGAGTACTGTGTGCAGTTCTGGAGGCCTCACTTCAAAAAGGATGTGGATAAAATTGAGAGGTGCAGAAGTCAGCTATGAGGATGATCAGGGGTCTGGAGACTGAGCCCTATGAGGAAAGGCAAAGGGCCTTGGGAATGTTTAGTTTGGAGAAGAGGAGATTGAGGGGAGACATGATTGGTCTCTTTAAATATTTGAAAGGCTATCATTTGGAGGAGGGCAAGGAGCTGTTCCAGTTGGCAGCAGAGGCTAGGACCTGAAGCAATGAGTTTAAATTACATGCAGAAAACTATCAGCTGGATATTAGGAAAAAAAAATTCATGGTCAGACTGGTTCAAAGGTGGAATCCGCTGCTTAGAGATGTGGTTAGCTCCCCTTCACTGACAGCTTTCAAGAAAAGTCTGGATGAATATTTGTCAGAGATGCTTTAGGCTGGTCCTGCACTGGGCAGGGGGTTGGACTAGATGGACTAGATGCTCCCTCACCAGCACACAGTATCTGCAGTTGTCATTGGAGATGTCTCCCATCTCTATTCTTTCCCACACTCCATACATTTTTGACGATGAGATACTAACCCAGTAACCAGTCATCACACAGTACTAGAAATCCATTAACCCTAGCAAGGGAGTGTAAGCGTATAAGCCTGTTGTGGGAGATATCCATGAGCATTTAAGCAATTAAACAGCGTATAAGCGGACACTCCAAAAAAGTCAGTGAAAACAACTCCAAGAAGAAGGGAAGTGAACGTTATAGAACTCATAGTGGAAGCCACCAAGCCAATTCTGGAGCAACTTGTTGGTATTAACCATCAGCTTGCCAAGATAAATCAACAACTCGTGTCCCGGCAGCTGCAGTTGGCAACAATAGCAGAAAACATGGAACAGAGGGCTGTCAAAGCAAAAGAGACAGACACTAAAACTAACAGCGATCTCAAAGAGACAAGGAGGAAAAGCATGAGAGAAACAGAAAAGATTTACAAGGACTTAACTCCTTCCTTGCAGGTGTTTTTAGAAAGTGTCATCTTAAACCCGGCTGATAGAAAAGAGTTTGAATCTGCCCTCAAGATCGAGAAGCCTTTGAGATGCCACTGGGCCCTGAGGATGAGACCAAAGAGGAAGAGGCTCAAGATTGGTGGTTTTATCCCTTTGGAGATGGAGAAAGACTGGGCTGCAGAATTTCGAGTGAACATCTAAGAAGCCATTAAGATTTTAGAGAGAATTAGCGTAGCTGTAAAGGCGGAAGGACTCTGAAAATTGCCTTTATGAAACGAGCTGGAGGAGATGCTCTGGAAATCTTCTCATAACAATAATAAACTAACACATAAGCTTAGTAAGACAGGATCTCACAAAGTATATTGTTTATTAACAGCTTTTTTATTACTAACTGTAGTTTAACAGGGTAATGATCTCCTACTCTTGGGCTTTTAGTATAGTGTGGGTTACTTTACTTTCTCCCTAGTTGTAGTTCCCCCTCCTTTTTTTCTTTGTAGTTTGTATAGTATTATAAAAAAATTAAAAAATCCCCTAGCAAGGGAACAATTTTTTAATATTAAAATGCTCTCTTTATTTTTTAAATTTAATTTTTGACCACCCTCCCCCATAAAACAGGGGCTAGGGTGTTGTACATCAGAAAACTCTTACAGAAATATAATAAAACATTAAAATCATAAAATATGCAGAATAGCAATGTGCGCCCTGGCATACACGAACACAATTTGGTATAATCTAAGTTTAAATGCATGGAATTAAAGAGCCAGGATTATGGAAGATCATGATTTGTAGATTTTTCCTCTTTGTGCTGACAGAGATGTATATGCAGGGCAATTGCTGCAGTAGATCCACAGAGGCAATCAGGCCTACATTTAGAAAGGCCCTGTTTCCCCTGCAGTGTTTAACTACATGATTAAACAAAGTCAAGACTGTGATGTTCACTTTATACTGTGTTCACTCTTGCAGAGCATTGAAACCTTCAACTCTGGCCTTAGAATTCATTAGCTCTTAAGCTAATGGATAGTTTTAAGCTTAATAACAGTTATCTGTTAATGGCTCACATACTGAAAGGTCAGAGAGTTTTTTATACAATGCTTGCTAAAATGTACAATAAAGACAGACCCGTGCAGAACTCAGGCTCTTTGGGGTGGGCAGGAGGTTGCCAGCAGTCAGTAAGCAACTTATTAAATATGATTGCCAGATTAAAAATAGGGGCTATTCATATATTGTATTATCACCTCTGTGAAATGGCACAGTTCTGAAATAAGGGATACCCATTGTTATGTGCAGCAGTGATATCCTGGAATAAATGCTGAACATAAGCAAAAGTCAGCCATAGCCATGTGATGAATCTGACTCACAGTACAAGTCACCCTGCAGCCAAACATCTGATTGGACCATTGTATAGTCTGATTAGATTTCAGACAAAAATTAGGTATGTGGCAAAAGTTACCTTCACCCAATCTAGCCATGCAATGAATGGCACAATCAGCCAAACACCTGGATATGCAACAAACAATGTGCTTTAAAGTTTTTGTACAGCAAAGATAATTTTCAATTGTGTGAACCAGCCCTATGGGACAACACTCTGTAATAATAAAATCTGAAAATTCTGTCCCAGAGACAAAGATAGCATAGCTAACAGTTTATGATGTCCAAACATGGTAGAAGCCATAATTAGCCACAGTCCAACCCCTTTCGATTCCGTAGGGTGGAGAAAATTTATTATTGGCTCTGCTCATTATGAAATAGGCCAGTGTTGAGAGATGAAAACGGATATTTGGTTTATGGATTTATATTTGCTGACACACCACATGGACTCTGCATACACACATACCCATAGGCTCAGAGAAAGCTGTTCAAATCACCTGTTGTGACTGACACACATAGAAGGTGCCTGCCTGCATTTCATGTTAATGAAGTTTGCAAATACACAGCTCCTAGCCAGAGGGGAAGAAGAAGCACACATCACCATTATTGTCAGCACAAACAACAGCTTAAAGGATAAGCAACCCACATTGATGAACTGTTGAAAGACACATAGTCAACATCTCAGCTCTACATCTGAATTGCCATTTCCTGGCAGATGTGCTTTGATTACCTGTGAACAGGCAAGATTCATCTGCACTTCAGTGGGCATCCTGACGCCAAGACTTCACACTTGCACAGATGCCTTCCTATTGAGTTAGAGTCTAGAGTTTCAATATTGGCCAAACCCTTTAGGTAGCCACCCCTCACTACATGCACCAATGGCTGTAGGGATGGGACGGATTTACAGGTAGGTGGATCCATAAAATGGCATAGTTGCCACCCACCCAAAGATTCACCTATAAAAGCTAAGGACCATGTGCTTGGTCTTTGCTAGCCACATCTCCCCCCACCACCCCCTGTCTGCTTTTACCCTCTAATGTCCAGCTTTCTATACCAAAATCCTTTGCCTACTTGATCTCTTGGTATGTGCAGCTAAGAGGTCCACACTAGCTGGCTGGTTCTGGCAGTGTGATTTAGAAACATCCCTAGGTTCTAATATTCTGACCCCTCATTCTTCATTGCAACAGACAAGGCTTCAGGACAGATGAGTATAAACCATGAACCTACCTACCTCCTAAGTAAAGGAACTATTTTTAATCCTCCATCTCTGAGGAACTTGGTTGAATGTGTGTGTGCATCTGAATTGTTTGTGAAATCTATACTCTTAAGTAAAAAACAGATTGTTTTGAATCCACCAGTCTCTACTCTCTCACTCGGAAATCTTTGGGGTGGACTGGATTTTGGTGTACACAGGCAAGAACCCAGATTAAATTTAGTCTGCCCACTGCTGTACATAAAGCAGATTGGCTAACACCAGACACACACCTGCTGCCATGGTAAGCACCACACATTTGCCAGCTCCTGCAGACAGACATGTGATGAGTTTCTGTGGGATGATCTCTGGGGAGAATATTCGCCATTGGCAACTGTCCCATGATGCTGCAGGGAGCAAAAGCCCTTGGAAGTTTGGTCATTGGTACAAACTGAAGATTTCATTTGCTACAAAAGTTTTAAAAGTAACTCAAATTCTAGAAATGGCAACAGACAATTTGGAATCTCTCCACTGGAATAAACTAGGTTTAAAATAAGACCAAAAAATGGGACCAACAAGGAATTGCAGAGGAAAGGATAAGTGCTTTGTAAATCTACCTCCCCTAATCACCCCTTCAGGAATCCATGAGCAACTGAGGACTTGGACAAATGAATTTCCACATCACCCTGTCTTTCTTTGTGACTGACAATTACTCAACTCACCTCCAAGAACAAATCCAGTTCTGATCTGCCTAGCCCAGGGGTAAGGGCTTTTTCTAGTGGTTAGTTTGCAACGTCATACTTTTCTGCTTATCTCAGGAGTCCTCTGAGTCTTTAGAATGCCTTATCTGTGGATGGCCTAGTTTTGCTTGCTCTGATGATTGGCACAACCCATCCACTTTACTGTTTATGGCTGCTGATTTTACATTTCCAGCATCTCTGCACTTTATGATCCTAGCCAGGGCAGGTTATAAGGAAATTACTTAGGAACCTGAGCCACATAGTGTTGATGCTTGGATCAGTACTAAGTGCCTTCCTTTCCTCAAGTGATTGCAGAGGGTGATATGAATTATAAATCATATGCAGTTTATTTTTATCAACTGTTATAGATTACCTACTTCTGTGTCTGAGGCAGATCATTCAAAACTTATTTAAAAATCTCACATTTTGGAAGGGTACAGAATTCATTTGAAAATTGACCTTGTGGTAGAGAAAAGCATCCACTCTCAACAAATTTTTCTAGTACTCTCAACCTGACCTCTAGTAGCACAACTGAGCACAGATGAAAATGCCCAAGGCATACCTAATGAACACTCATTTACTTCTGCACTCTGATGTAGATGTATTGAATGTTTGAGTGGAAAAAAACCTATTTTTCATAGTTCTTTCCCCCAAAAAATGTCTCAAAAATACAAAGAAAGATAGATCTAACAGTGCCTCTCTTGTACATAATAATATTTAGGGATGGGCATGAACCAACTCATGAACTAAAGTTTGTGATGGATTTGAGCCAGTGTGTAGTTTGCAAACAGAACTTTTAGTGCTGTTCATGGCGGTTTGTGAACAGAGACAGACTGACATGGATCATGGAGTTTTGTAAACATTTTAATTGATCCATGTCAGTCTGTCTCTGTTCTGCTTACCTTCTGTTGCTCTTGCTTCTTTTGCTGCCTCCCCATTGGAAACAATAAAGAATGGGGGCACTTTCTTTGGGGGGATGTAACTTGGACCCCATAAATTCAATCCTCACCAATTTGGAGAGCAGGTAGAGGAGAGTCATTTGGAAATCTCTTGTGTTTGGTGACTCTAGTATGCCAGGGGGCCGTTCTACCATGTCACAACCTTCACAAACAGCTACGATTCGTATGAAGCCTTTTTTGTTTATGACAGTCCATGGTTTGGTTCATGGGTCCACCATGAACCAAACTGAACCACATTTTCCTGGTTCATGCCCATCCCTAGTAATGTTTCTGCTTTGGGGAAAGGTCTGTGGCTTAATAGTATACCATGTAGGGGGGTTGGATTCAGTTCCTGGTATCTCCATTCAGATAGCAAGTGTTTGAGAATACTGGCCTGTTTCCAAGATCCTGGAAAGATCCACTTTCAGCTAGATGGACCAAAAGCCCAAGGCAGACTATACATTTACTTTAACTGCATATTAAAGAGAACAATAACATTATTCATGTAATCATATATATGCATACGAACACAGACAAGGCAGTGGGATTGTGCCTACTGGAAAATTAGGGTTGCTACCTTTTAAACTGCTTCTGCTAGCTGTCCTTGTAAAATCAGCTTGATTGGTGGTAATTATCAAGTGATGTTACTTAGTTCCATGCCATGAAAAACTTCAACTGCAGATTAAATCTCTATTACAAGAACAAGGCGTTTTTCCCCTCTGGTCAGTGGGCAACTTTAAATCAAATTCATTATTAACATGCCAGAACAGAGACTATGTGCATACACACACAGGGTCTGTTTGCATTGTTGGTCACAGTCCATGTTACAAAGTTCTTTGGACAGCCCTTATGGGCTTCATGCATACATTTGTATTGTCAAACTCTGTCCCTAGTTTGCCATGCATTATGGGGGGAGGGACATTCCTGAGGGGGTGTGTGAATGGCTGTGTGTGTGAACTGCTCTGTTGTAGGCGATGTTACTCCTTCCAAGATACCTCCCTCATACCAGGGACAACCTTGAAGCCAAAGCTGTGCCTGCTTTTCTGTCTTAGATAAGAGATTAATGTACTCACAGGAGGGGTAGGAATGTAGAAGCGCAAAAGCTAGGCAGGACAGTTGCAGAGTGTGAATGGATGTATGGAAAGGGGGGCCTTGTTTGAAGTGTCTATATTTTTGGATTCTCCCACCAGAACCTCAGTTCTGACAGGGTACAGGTCTGGGTAGAACTTGATTATTTCTCAATAAACAAATCACTGCCAGAGAGTGTTGTTGAGAGTAACTTTGTCAAGGAGTTTGACATGTATGTATGTAGGTTCTGTTTCAGACTTACAATAATTGCATGGAGGTTGGAGAGTATGAAACCACAAGATTTGGGTTGAGCTGACACTAATATATGGAAGAAAGTCAGCTCTATCTCATGCTTACAACACATCTCAGCAAGGCTGTGGAGAATGTGAACAGGTGCCTGGAGGAAGTTTGGGGATGGATGAGGGCTAACAAGCTCTAACAAGCTGAAACTTAATCCCAGCAAAATGGAGGTGCTATAGAGGGGGGTGATTTGTTTGACCCAGGAACTGGGATATCTACTGTTATGGATGGGTTTGCTTTCACCCTAAAGGAGCAGGTTTATAGCTTAGGGGTGCTGCTGAACATGGACCTCTTGCTAGATGAACAGCAGCAGTGGTCAGAGGTGCTTTTCATGAGCTTTGGCTGGTGAGCCAGCTGTAGCCTTTACTGGGTGAAATAGATCTTTCCACTGCCCTGGTAACATCTAGATAAAATTATTGAAATGTGCTGTACATAGAACTGCTCTTAAAGAAGGTCCAGAAGCTGCCATTGGTACAGAATGCTGTGGCCAGAATGTTGATTGGGATGGGTCATAGGTGCCATGTCACCCCAGTCTTGTACCATCGACACTGGCTCCCAATTTGCTTCCAGGCCCAATTCAAGGTGCTGTTATTGACTTGTAGAGACCTCTGGAGCAGGGGTGTCAAACATGTGGCCCGGGGGCCTGGAAGGCTTCTATCAGGCCCGCAGTGGAACTGGCTCTCTTCTGCTTCTTCTTCCAGTTCTGCTGCTGCTGCGTCATCATAGGTTTGCAGCTTACAGATACACACCTGAATAGCATACTCAAGATTGCAACAGCACAGACATTTTGATGCAATAATTCAGAGCAACAGGTGTCAGTTATCAGACACTGTTAAATAAACAAAATATTGCAAGAGTGCTAATGTTTTAAGCATGTTTTTATTTTAAGTAAAAAAAAAACCTTTGTGTTGTGTCATTTATGAAGTTTATATCTCTGTTACCTGGCATTACATTTTATGACACACATGGCCCGGCCCAACAAGGTCTCATTTATGTCAGATTCAGCCTTTATAACAAATGAGTAAGACACCCCTGCTCTAGAGCTTGGGGCCAGCATACCTGAAGGCCAGCCTACTCCCATATGAACCTATTAGAACAGATTAGAACAGGTTAGAAGTACTTCTTCACCCAAAGAGTGATTAACACATGGAATTCACTGCCATTGCCTACAAGCATGGACAGCTTCAAGAAGGAATTAGATAAGCATGTGAAGCAGAAGTCCGTCAGTGGCTATTAGCCACAAGGTATAGATAGGAACTCACAGCCTGGGGCAAGTGATGCACTGTATTCTTGGTGCTTGGGGGGGGCAACAGTGGGAGGGCTTCTAGTGTCCTTGGCCCCACTGGTGCACCTCCTGATGGCACCTGGTATTTTTGGCCACTGTGTGACAGAGTGTTGGACTAGATGGGCCATTGGCCTGATCCAATATTGGCTTCTCTTATGTTCTTATGTTACCCATCAACTTCATTCATCTTTGGAGGATGTGTCTCAGGTGCCCACACAATCTGAGTTTAGATGGGTGGCAACCAAGGCTCCCTCTAAGCTGTGGAGTCTTGTGAGCAAAAATTCTACTTTGTGAGCTAGTGGCATTAAAGTCGTCAGCGAGTGATTTGGCTGCTACTTTAGTTTGCTCTGCAGCCCTCCTTCCTGAGCGAAGACAAGAATGTGTGAGCCGGAGGCTAAAAAACTGTGAGCTAGCTCACACTAACTCAGCTTAGAGGAAACACTGGTGGCAACCCAAGAAATGGTCTTCTTGGTTGTAGCACCAAAACTTTGGAACTCCCTCCACCAGTGAGTGAAGACTTTTTTGTTCTGTTTGATCTTTCCACATTAACTATTACTGGCTGCCCTCTCTGGTTGTGTTATGTGTGTTTATGGGTTCTATTGAATTGTTTAATTATTTTACATATACTTTATTTTAAATGCTGTGTTAATGTCTCAAATGTTCTAACGTAGAAATGGTTTAATGTTTTGTTGTTTAGGGACCCTACTGGGGTGGAAAGGTGGCATAGAAATATTTTAAATAAAATAAATACATAAACAAGACAATATAAAGGGTCCTATACAGATCTAAAGAATGTGAATGGTTTATCTGGAGTATTCTCAGGTTTAAAAGTCATGGGCTTCCGGTTTTGGTGAATCACTGACGGGCATATTTCATTGAGCTCCGATGAACACTACCTGTGATCTTAGCGGATGAGATGGGTACCCGACATCTCCGGTCCCCCCCTTGGAGGGGCTTGTAGCCCGGGGTGCGAGAGGTGCTGCTCCAGAGGCCATGGCTGAGGGATTGAGGTTCCTCTTTGCCCCAATAGGTCCCACCGCTGCGAGAGCAGCAATGGCAACTGAGACGCACACTGGGACAAGTGAACAGGAGATATAGCATTTTAAAATCTTCCCTACCTTATTGAAGCAAGCAGCTGATGAAGCATGAGTCCATGTGCCTTTAAATCAGACAAAAATCCAAGCAGACAGCTTCCCCAAATCCTCAACTTAAAAGTGGAGGGAGTTGAGCTGAGCTCATCCCGGGAGAGAAAAAAAGAAGCAACTTTAAGAGGCAGAGGGGGGAAATCAGACTGGAAAGCATTATATAGCACAAATAGAGTGCAGACTGGCCAAAGAGCGAGATTTAACAAACCTACAGAGACTTTTTTGAATTTTCTCCTAATGTAAACAATGCCACATCGGGCTGAAAAAATGGTGCAGAAAGTGAGACCTTCTCCTTCAGGAACTGCTAGCTCAGCAGCATCGGCTTCCAAACTGGAAGCAACCATAGACTTTCCAAACATGCTAACCACTGCACTGTGCCCTCTACTGGACCAGATGACTCATCCTAAAAACAATTTTGAGACTCTCCCAAAACAGCTAAAAGAAACCAATATAAAAACAGAGAACACAGCAAAGTCTTTGAGAAAAGTTGATGCTAAGACAAAAGCATTGAATCAGAGACTGGAGGCAGTGGAAAAAGAGAAAGTCTCTGATAAACAACAGCTGTTACACCTACAAATGGAAAAATCATCATATATCCTGAGATTTCAAGGTATCCTGGAACAAAAAGGGGAAAACCTCAGGATGATTTTAAGCAATGCCCTAGCACTGGTAGTAGATCTTAAAATGGAATTTATACAAAGCGAGACAGAGGTGGTCTATCGGATGTATTCAGACTACATCAAGAAAAGTAAACTACCTGGTGAAATATTAGTGGAATTCTCCAAGAGATCTACCAGAGATGTTATACTTAAAGTGACTAATGAAATTACTCTAAAAATCAAAGGTGAAGAAATTAGAATTTTAAAAGAAATTCCATTTGAGATAAAGAAAGAAGAGACAACAATATAAAAAATTGGCAACCTTTTTACAGAAACATTCCACTCTCTACAGATGGATATTACCAGAGGGACTTATCTTCAACTTCAAAGAGAAAAGAGAAAAAAATGGACTCTTTCTAAACCTCATGGATCACTGCCTTGTCGTGGCGAGGGGGCCTGCGCAGTTCAATCAATGAAGCTGTGGGCTATGCCGTGAAGGGCCACCCAAGAAGGACAGGCCACAGCAGAGAACTCAGACCAAGCGTGATCCACCTGGAGAAGGAAATGGCAACCCACTCCAGTATTTTTGCCAAGAAAACCCCATGGACAGTATCAAAAGGCTAAAAGATATGACGCCGGAAGATGAGCCCCTCAGGTCGGAAGGTGTCCAATATGCTACTGAGGAAGAGCAGAGGGCAAGTACAAGTAACCCCAGAAAGAGTGAAGCGGCTGGGCCAAAGCCGAAAGGACGCTCAGTTGTGGATGTGTCTGATGGTGAAAGGAAAGTCCGATGCTGCAAAGAACAATACTGCATAGGAACCTGGAATGTAAGATCTATGAATCAAGGGAAGTTTGACGTGGTCAAAAATGAGATGGCAAGACTGAACATCGATATCTTAGGAATCAGTGAACTTAAGTGGACAGGAATGGGCGAATTTAACTCAGAAGACCATTATATCTACTACTGTGGCCAGGAATCTCGTAGAAAAAATGGTGTGGCCTTTATAGTCAACAAGAGAGTGCAAAAGGCAGTACTGGGATACAATCTCAAAAATGACAGAATGATTTCTGTCCGATTCCAAGGCAAACCATTCAACATCACAGTAATCCAAGTCTATGCCCCAACCACTGATGCAGAAGAGGCTGAAGTAGACCGGTTCTATGAAGACCTACAACACCTCCTAGAACTAACACCAAAAAATGATGTCCTCATCATCATAGGGGACTGGAATGCTAAAGTAGGAAGTGAAAAGGTAACTGGAATAACAGACAAGTTTGGCCTTGGAAAGCAAAATGAAGCAGGGCAAAGGTTAACAGAGTTTTGTCAAGAGAACACACTGGTCATAGCGAACACCCTTTTCCAACAACCTAAGAGGCGACTCTACACATGGACATCACCAGATGGGCAACACCGAAATCAGATTGACTATATAATTTGCAGTCAAAGATGGAGAAGCTCTATCCAGTCAGTAAAAACAAGACCTGGAGCTGACTGTGGTTCAGATCATGAGCTACTCATTGCAAAATTCAGACTTAAACTGAAGAAAATCGGGAAAACCATGAGGCCATTCAGGTTTGACCTAGATCACATCCCTGATGAATATACAGTAGAGGTGAAGAATAGATTCAAGGGTCTGGATTTGATAGATAGAGTGCCTGAAGAACTATGGACGGAGGTTCGTGACATTGTACAGGAGGCAGCAATCACCACCATCCCAAAGAAAAAGAAATGTAAGAAAGCAAAGTGGCTTTCTGATGAGGCTTTACAAATAGCAGAGGAAAGAAGGAAAGCGAAAGGCAAAGGCGAAAAGGAAAGATTTACCCAACTGAACGCAGATTTCCAGAGAACAGCAAGGAGAGATAAGGAGGCCTTCCTGAATGAACAGTGCAAAGTAATAGAAGAAAACAATAGAATGGGAAGGACTAGAGATCTCTTCAAGAAAGTTGGAGAAATCAAGGGAGCGTTCCATGCAAAGCTGGCCATGATAAAGGACAAAAACGGTAGGGACCTAACAGAAGCAGAAGAGATTAGGAAAAGATGGCAAGAATACACAGAAGAACTATACAAGAAAGACCTCGATGTCCTTGACAACCACGACGGTATAATCACTGACCTCGAGCCAGACATCCTGGAATGTGAAGTTAAATGGGCCTTAGAAAGCATTGCTAACAACAAAGCTAGTGGAGGTGATGGTATCCCAGCTGAGCTATTCAAAGTCTTAGAAGAGGATGCTGTTAAAGTTCTGCACTCCATTTGCCAGCAAATTTGGAAAACGCAACAGTGGCCACAGGATTGGAAAAGATCAGTATACATTCCAATCCCAAAGAAGGGCAATGCCAAGGAATGTTCAAACTATCGCACAATTGCACTCATATCACACGCTAGCAAGGTCATGCTCAAGATCCTACAAGCTAGGCTTCAACAGTACGTGGATAGAGAACTACCAGAAGTACAAGCTGGGTTTCGAAGAGGTAGAGGAACGAGAGATCATATTGCCAACATTCGCTGGATTATGGAGAAAGCAAGAGAGTACCAGAAAAATATCTACTTCTGCTTCATTGACTATGCTAAAGCCTTTGACTGTGTGGATCACAACAAACTATGGCAGGTCCTTAAAGAGATGGGAGTACCAGACCACCTCACATGTCTCTTGAGAAACCTGTATAAGGGCCAAGAAGCGACAGTTAGAACCGGATACGGAACAACTGATTGGTTCAGCATAGGAAAAGGAGTACGACAAGGATGTATACTGTCACCTTGCTTATTTAATATATATGCAGAGTACATCATGCGAAATGCTGGCCTGGATGAATCACAAGCGGGAATTAAGATTGCTGGGGAAAAGATCAACAACCTCAGATATGCAGATGATACCACTCTAATGGCTGAAAGTGAAGAGGATCTAAAGAACCTCTTGCTCAGAGTAAAAGAGGAGAGCGCAAAAGTGGGCTTGAAGCTCAACATCAAAAAAACTAAGATCATGGCATCCGGCCCCATCACTCCTTGGCAAATAGAAGGGGAAGCTGTGGAAGTAGTGACAGACTTCACGTTCCTGGGATCCCAGATCACCGCAGACTGTGACTGCAGCCATGAAATTAAAAGACGCCTGCTCCTTGGGAGGAAAGCGATGGCGAACCTAAACAGCATGATAAAAAGTAGAGACATCACCCTGCCAACAAAAGTCCGCATGGTCAAAGCAATGGTATTCCCAGTAGTCATGTATGGCTGTGAGAGTTGGACTATAAGGAAGGCCGAGCGCCGAAGAATAGATTCTTTTGAACTATGGTGCTGGAGAAGACTCTTGAGAGTCCCTTGGACTGCAAGAAGAACAAAACAGTCAATCCTCAAAGAAATCAACCCTGACTGTTCCCTGGAAGGCCAGATAATGAAACTGAAGCTCAAATACTTTGGCCACCAAATGAGAAGGGAGCACTCACTGGAAAAGAACCTGATGCTGGGAAAGATTGAAGGTCAAAGAAGACGGGGACGGCAAAGGTGGAGATGGTTAGACAGTGTCATCGATGCAACGAACATGAAATTGAGCAAACTTCAGAGGACAGCGGAAGACAGGAGAGCCTGGCGGGAGATGGTCCATGGGGTCGCGAAGAGTCGGACTCGACTGTGCGACTGAACAACAACAAAGCTAAAGCACTTTTGGAGCAGCATCAAAAAACAGAAAGAGAGAGGAAAAGTGGAGGACAACAATGCAGAAAAAGAGGTCAGCGGAAGTAGATCAGGAAGCAGTAGCAGTACAGTGGACAATTCCCCAGAAGAAGACTTTGAATCTGATATGGGAGAAGCTGCCCCCAAACTTCTTAAAGTCAGATGGAACTATGATAAAGATAAGCCTAAGGGGGAAAAGGGGGGGAAAGAAATAAAAATTAATCAATTCTGAAAGTTTAATATTATCAAGTTTAATGTACCAGAGTGCACTTATTTGGCTTACATGGTTTGTACTGAAATATATTTGAAACAGTTAATCTCACTCTTCATCTTCTAGAATGTTAAAGCTAAGGGAAATTTTGAAATAAGCAATTTGTATCATACCAGATCCCTGTTTAGCTGTATGTTTTAGTTAGCGTTTCCATGTTCCCTGTCCTAAGTAGTATGTAGTCAAAATGCAATTTTAAAAGTTATTTTAAAAAAGTTTAAAAGTCACTGACCTGACCCATCCCTCTGCTTTAAAAATATACCCAAAGCCACTTTGATTCTTGTACAAACTCTAAAAAGAAAAAATACTCTTAAGTTCACAGCATAAACGTTTCACCTTTGACTCCAAAATGAGACTTCACATACACACCCTTCCCGGGCAGCTTCTTCCACCACTATATTGCTGCTGCAGATATTAAGGGTGTGTATGATTGTCCTGTCCAGCGTGAGCTCTGGCTGAGCCAGCGCTTTCTAGGTGTGAGCCAACGCACAACCACTGAAGAAAGCTTAAATCATCTTTATTTAACTTCGCAAGCATTCAGATGATCATTTACTCACAATCAAGCTGATAGCTGGGTGGAGAAGTTACATCTTTGTGATCTAGGTCAATTCTATTGGCCGTGGTGAGAAAGAGATGGGTTTCCCCTTCTCCTTGCGGTAAGGATAGACAAAGAAACAAAAAGAACAATAACAATTCCTATCTTCACGCCTCTGAGCTCAGGAAATTACCCTAATGAGCCAGCAGGGATGCCTTTGGGATTGTTGTTGTTCAGTCGCACAGTTGAGTCTGACTGAGAACTACAATTCCCAGGGGCAGCTACTCTTAAAAATACACAGCAGTTTTACTAAACTACAGTTAACACTGACTGGTGCAGCACACTCCCCGCCTGGAATCCTATGGGTTCCAGTACCCACATGGATTGCTAATGTCTTATAACTATAACTATGCATAATTGGCATGCTACACTGCTAACTAAGTTGTAGACAGAAAATTAAGGCATGCAAAACTTGAGTCTTCAGTCTTCGAGTTCTTCTTTTGTGCAGAGCAGGTCCACATCAGTGATTGGCCTGGTGAAAGTCTTGGTCGGCCAGGGGTGGTCCCGTGGGCCATCGCATGTGACGACAAGGACTTCAATCTTGTGTACCAGCCCATCCTTGCCAGGCAAGGCCCGATCTATGAGTCCTATGGGCCACGAGTTGCAGGGTGCATCTTTCTCCCTCAGCAGCACGACATCTCCTTCCTGCAGGTTAGGCTTGTCCTTTTCCCATTTGCATCGGCTCTGTAAAGTTGGAAGATACTCTTGCTTCTAACGCTTGCAGAAGGTGTTCGTGAGGAGTTAAACTTGCCTCCATTGTTGTTTGAACATGTCTTTGGCCACAAAGGTCCCTTGAGGCGCTGGCCATTTGCCTGTCTTTAGTGTCAGCAAAGTTGCCGGTGTCAGGATGGTTGGGTTCTCAGGATCTGAGGACACTGGAACCAGAGGTCTGGCATTGATGATGGCAGAGACTTCTGCTAGGAGAGTAGACAATGTCTCATGTGTGAGGAAAGGTGTTTCTGCCAGCATGGAATCTAGAATCCTGCGTGCAATGCCTATCATGTGCTCCCATGCTCCTCCCATGTGTGAGGCGTGGGGAGGATTGAATATCCATGCACAGTTCTGGGCTCTCAGATAATCACTAAGTGTGGGATCAAGGTCAGTACTTCTGTGTATTCCCAGCTCCCTGCATGCTCCTACAAAGTTTGTGCCACAGTCTGACCTGAGTAGCTTGACAGGACCATGTATGGCAAGGAGCCTTCTAAGGGCATTTATGAAGCTGGAGGTATCCATGGACTCGATTACCTCGATGTGAACAGCTTGGATACTCAGGCATGTGAAGAGCACGGTCCAATGCTTGCTGTTGGTCTGCCCGCCTCTAGTTTTGTGTGTCACCACACTCCAGGGTCCAAACATGTCGAGGCCTATGTTGGTAAAGGGGGTCTGTATTGAGACGGTCTGGTGGTGGATCGGCCATCTCCTGCAGCTGATAGAGCCCCTTGAGCTTACAACACTATATACATCTCTGAAGTACTGCAGCAATGCATCTCTTCTATCCGATGATCCACTGGCCTGCTGCCCTGATGGCTCTTTCTGTGAGATGCCGTCCTTGGTGACGGACCCTTTCGTGGTAGTGTCACACCAGGAGGAGGGTGATGTGCTGCCGAGCTGGGAGGATGATTGGATTCCTCACTGCTGGTACCACATCAGCCATATTCAAGCGTCCCCCTGCTCGGAGTAGCCCATCATCATCGAGGAAGGGGCTCAACCTGAAGAAGGGGCTGGTGTTTGGTATTGTTCTCTCCTTTTTGAGACACTCAACCTCCTGTGAATAAGACTCACATTGCACACTGCGTAGGATTAGCTCCTCTGCCCAATGTTGCTCATCTAGCTGGGTCAGCTCCGTTTTCTGGTGATACAAATAGTGGATGATTCGTGCTATTCCTAGGACAAGTGATGCCAATGGGAGAAGCGCTCAAAGTGTCGTACCTCTATCAGGTGGCATCTTGTCTCAAACTTTGCTGCCATGCAAACACTTTGAGGCTGTACCTCAGCATCCTCATCTGGGGCTATGAGCTCGTGGTGCTCCTCCTCATGTTGCAAAGGTCCGTCTGGTGAAGGAGTTCAGGGCCTTTCAGCCAGGTTGACTCAGCTAGCTGGGATACCAGGATAGAACGTGTTGCATGGTCCACAGGATTTTGGTCCGTGGGAACATATCTCCACTGCTCAGAACGCGAAGACTGCCTGATGCGTCCCACTCTGTTGCTCACATACACATAGAATTGCCAACTCTTATTGTGTATGTAACCTAGCAACACTTTGCTGTCTGCATAGAAGGTTGTGGCTTTGAACTGGACATCCATTTCTCTCTGTATCATGTCTGCCAGCTCCACGGCTAACACAGCACCGCACAGTTCCAAACTTGGAATAGTGTGCCCTTGTTGTGGTGCTAGTTTAGCCTTTCCCATGACAAAGCCCACATGGACACGACTCTCCCCGCCGGTGACCCTGAGGTATGCTACTGCTGCTCTCACCTTGGTTGATGTGTCTGAGAAGATGTGCAGTTCTCTGTGGGAGGTGGCAGCTGGTGAGATGGGAACATAAATACGGGATAGATGTATGCCTTGTGGACTGCCAAGGGAGTCTCTCCATGCTTCCCAGTCTTCTCTGGTCAAGGGGAAGAGGTGCATCTCAATCTTTGGTTCCCTGAGAGACTGCGTAATAGATGCTTCCCTCGGATTGTCACTGGAGCTGCGAACCCCAAAGGATCAAACAGGCTGTTCACCATTGACAAAACACCTTGTCTGTTTTTCTGAAGCTGGCACTCGAAAAGTGAAAGTGTCCCTCTTTAGAACCCAACTTAGACCAAGGCTGCGTTGGATGAGGGGGGTGTCGGGAGCATTGTTGCCCAGGTATAGGTCCCTCAGACCTTTAGCATGATCTTCTGGGTTAAATGCTGCCAATACTTGTGTACTGTTGGATGCGATTTTATGCAGCTTAAGGTCCTGTGAGGAGGACCCTGTTCAGTGAAAGACCTTGGAACTGTGTGCTGGCATTGAAAACCACTCGGATCTGACCTGGCGTCTGTGGATGGTTTACTCCAAAGAACGGGAGATATCAGCATTCCTCATCGTTTTTCAGAGGAGGAGCGAGTTCTGCGTGTTTGTTCTGAAGCATTTTGTCCATGAATTCCACAAAATGTACCTTCATCTCAGGCTTCCTTTCTAGAGTCCTGTGCAAGGTGCTAAGTCGAGACAGGGCCTGTTTGTGGTTGTTGAATAAACGCTGCCTAGGCACACAGAAAGGAAGCGGAGCCACCCAACTTCCAGATTCTTCTTGCCTGAACCCCTTGTCCATCAGCTGTAGGAACTGTTTGTCCTCTCTCTGCATTTGTTCAGTGGGTGAGGCTTCTTGTGAAACAGACAAAATGGCTCTGTTGTCTCTGTCGGTATGCCGAGACTTGTGGGAGGCCGCGGAATGGCAGGAGGCCCTGGAATGATAGGACCTATTGGAGCCCACAGTGCATTGAGACTTGTGAGAGACTTCTGACCTGCAGGACCTGTGGGAGACCTCTGAATGACAGGACTTGTTAGAGGCCACCGTGCGTTGGGACTTGTGAGAGACCTCAGACTTGCAGGACCTGTGGGAGACCTTTGAATGGCAGGACTTGTTAGAGGCCACCGTGCATTGGGACTTGTAAGAAACCTCCAAACAGCAGGACCTGTTGGAAACTTTGTTGTGTGGAGACCTGGTATGTTTGGGTGAGGAAGGCGGATCTTGGTCAAGAGCAGCTTCAGTATTGTGCTCTTGGTTGGAAGCATCTTTGCTACCATGCTCACTTTCAATCAAGTGGAGACGCCTCTCTTCCTCTTCCTCAATGCACTTCCCTAAGTCTTCCTGAGTGATGTCACAGGCATCTTCTCCTGCCTGGATGTCCTTCTGAAGGCACTGCTTTTCTGCCAGGGCTTCAGCTGTGTTCAACCAATCCAAGATGCATACAATACCTCTCACGCAGTCTTTCCACTCTATGGAGTGGGCTGTAAGGGCTTTTCGTATCGTGCACATATATGTCAGACTGGTTGTATTGACTGCTGCGTCTCTGTCTTTCTGTATCTTTTCCCAAGTCTTATTCAACTTCTTGTACAAGTCTGTCTTCTGTACAAGCAAATATTCACGCATGTTGGAGGTTGGATACGTGTCTCGTCTCCGCGACATGTATGTATTTCTGGCTTTTGCATTTCCATTTATTTCAGTGTTGGGATCTGCTACACTACCTGTGGCTTCTCCCATGATTTTTTAAAGTAAAAAAGATCTGTACATTTTGTTCAAATTTGCAATACTGGATCTCACCCACTGGGTGGTGCTATTGCATCAAAACTGTTGCATTGACGTCACTTTATTTGTTTGAGCGCACAGATCTGCGCCAAAATTGCTTTTCTTGCAATTCCTAATTCTGCCACCAGGGGGCTGCTGCACCTTTGCTATGCTGGCTGACACTAGATACTTTTGCTTGAGCTCACTTTGCCTAGCTTGACTGTGATGATTGCTCAGCCACTCTCTAGTTACTGTCATTTAACTGAGTAACTCCTGTTATGGTGAAAGCTGATTGCTAGTTCCTGTTTTTGCTTTGGGGACTTTTGCTGCGTATAGCTTTCTTTCCCGTTAGGAGGTTTGCTTTTAGTGTTTCAGGCACATAAAGAAGCTGAGATGGGCAAGTGTCTGTGAGTGCAGGGAAGCTTTGCAACACAATAGGGATGGCAGAGAGAGAGAAGCAGGCTATTTGCATGTAAACGCTCTGGAATGTGAAAACTCAAGAGAGGCAGAGAGAAGCAGCATGCGTTTCCTTTCCAGCGGTGCCTCCAGATATGCAGCATGTATGTTTACACAATGGGAAGACACAGAGAAACTTTACTTGGCATGTGATAAAGTTTTCTTGGGTTATAGGTAGACAGGGGCTTCTTGGAAGCCAATTGCAAATAGGTGTGTTGCTGGAGAGAGGGCTAGAAAGACATGCATGCAGGCGCTGAAGAGATGAGCCTGTTAGTATGCTGCCAAGAGCAAACGGAGGGATAGTAAAGAGAGTTGTCCTTGCAACCTTTATCATGCACATTAGAAACAGCTTTGATGCTTTTTTCCCCTTTAAGGGCTGGAGACCAGAGGACAAAATGCATCATCTCTCTTTTTCTCACTGGGGGGGGGAGCTTCATCCCTCTTTCTCACTGTCCTGTCCAGCGCGAGCTGTGGCTGAGCCAGCGCTTTCTAGGTGTGAGCCAACCCACGACCACTGAAGAAAGCTTAAATCATCTTTATTTAACTTCACATGCATTCAGAAGATCATTTACTCACAATCAAGCTGATAGCTGGGTGGAGAAGTTACATCTTTGTGATCTAGGTCAATTCTATTGGCCGTGGTGAGAAAGAGATGGGTTTCCCCTTCTTTTTGCGCCTCTGAGCTCAGAAAATTACCCTAATGAGCCAGTCAGAGGGATGCCTTTGGGATACCTGACTGAGAACTACAATTTCCAGGGGCAACTACTCTTAAAGATACACTACAGTTAAAGCTGACTGGGGCAGCACCATGATAAACATCATTCCCTGTAGGTTTAGAGCTGTCGTTTTGTCTCTCTCATCATCAGTTCCTTGCCCACTTTAGGCCTGTCAAGATTCCCATGCCTTTAATAGTTTACTAAGCCGATCATAATTCACCTACTAAATTCTCAGGGCTTGGTTCTTGAGCTACTGAGAAAAAAAAGGCATGGCACCAGTAATCCCAATAACAAAACATTTAACCGAGAGAGGTCAGAAAGAAGAAGACCGTGGTATGTAACTATTTCCCACAAAATTGGCAACGGCAGATATACATTCAAGGTCTAGAGAGATGAGTTGACCAGAACAATGACCTGCTATGTCTGCTTCTTCACCTTTAAAGGCTTATTCTTCAAACCACCAGCAGGTTAAGCTTTTCACAGCATGGAAAGAGGAGAGCAGTATCATTTACTAATATATGCAGAGCAAATTGCTGTTAAGGACACATTTACCAAGGTTCATTCAGAGGTCAGCAATTGTGTGTGTTTAAATAACCTAAGATTACTGTATCATTTCATCAGAGTCATCCAATGGCTTCTATCTAAAAGCTAAACCAGAGCCACCTCAGAAATGATGCCACAATATGGTTACCAAGTACCTACCGCAATTCGGCGGGGGACACATGATCCCTGGCCGGCACATTCCTCCCTGTAACACACCCACACCACACCATGCTGTTGCCAGGAAGTGACGCTGGGCGACGCTCTGACAATAGGGCTGGAAACTCGATGGTACCATCGAGTTTCCAGCCCCATTGCCAAAGCTTTGCCTGGCGTCACTTTCTGGCGATGGCATGGTGCAGCGCGTCTGTTTTCCGTGTGGGAATGGTCCTGGGAAGAAGTATGTGTCCCCCACCGAATCACGGTAAGTACTTGGTAAGCCTGTGCCACAATCAGCCAAGGGCTCCTCTTTCTCCCAATGGTTGGTAGCATGGGAAGAGATTCTGGTTATGGCTCACACTTGTCCTTACCTTCCAGATATGCATGGTTCAAGGGTAAGCTCCAGAGGGGCTTAGGTGCAGCCTGCAACAGGAGAAGACAGCAAAATATCTTTGGGCAACCTTGGGCTGTGATCAGGAGCTCTCAAGTGGTTTATGGCACAAAAATCCCCCCAATCCACCTCCATCCTCACACAAACCAAATACTAAAAGCCAAATCAGCTTTGCAATTCCAACTAGAGAAACCCCTGAACTGAAACAAGGGCCCAGCCAAGCCCCAACGCATGCCATGTTGGAAGAGCAAGGGAGGCAGATTCAGTGGAAATATCCCCACGCCCCCATCCACCTCCATCCTCACACAAACAAAGGTACTGGAGATGGAGGCTTAGCTTAGGGCAGGCAGCAGCCACCAGAACTCATATCTTTCCTGGGATCTTTTTAAAAATTACCCCTCTTCCCCCATGCTCTTGGACTTCTTCTCTGCCTCCACCAACCACAGCTGCCATTCTGTGGTTGGTTTCATATCCCAAGGCAGCAATTTTGTTGCACCCCCCATCAGAATTCCAAAGATGCCCACAGGTCCATGCTGTATTTTATTTACATGAGACCACATTAGAGGAGCCCCCCCCCCACATGAGCCCCTCTGGTCTCTACCTGAACTTGGAGTCCTGCAGGCTGCACAATGGTGGAGGGAGGAATGGAGTAGCAGCACAAAAATGAGGGGGTAACAACAAACTCCAGCCAGCCAGCCTGGCCCCATGGAAGATGACCAGGCTCAGCAAAGGAGACTTCCTCCAAGACTGCTGAGCTGCTAAAGGCGGAGCTGTTGGGATCCGATCATCTGACGGAGAAAGAGAAGGAGAAGGATCAGCTATGGCCCAGGGCTGTGCAGAAGGACAAGCAGAAGGCTCAGATCCTCATGCTCTGCTGCTGCTGCAGTTTGCCTGGAGTTGGAGGAAATGGCGGGGTGGCTGGCTTAAACTTGTACTGGGCGGGCTCTTTGCTTTGAGTCCGCCTACTATTCCAATTAAGGCAGCCAATGCTGAGCCTGAGGTCGGTCGTGGCGGGAACTGGCTCCGCTCCTCTTTCTGTTTTTCCCAACAAATCCTGCTGCTCCTCTCCCAAGTCAGCCAGCAGAGTGCCGACAAGACGATCGATCAGGGGGTGAGGGGGCCAGGGGGAGGGAGGGGGAAGCTGAGGATCAGGGGAGGGCACTGCAAAAATCATGGGGGCCCCTCTGGGCCCCTTGATACTGACTGCATATCTCCTGACCTTGTATTTATCTCTTCCATCAGATGTGAAACACGCCCCCCCCCACACACAATTACAGACTTCAGATACAAAGATGAAGTATTTTCTCCTGTTTAAATAAGACTTTTTAGTTTTTTGGGATGAAAAAGGCCTTCTTGTCTGCTTTTGTCTAGTAGACTCTGACTAAGACACAGAGCCACATGATTAGCTGATACCAGTAAACATACTTGGAACACACAAGGCATGTATATCTGTGTTGCACTGCAACAATGCTATACTAAAGCAGCCGGATGAGAATAAAAAGATGTTTATGGAGGCACTGATCTTCAGTGTTCTATGAAGGTTCCACAGTTCATCTCAGCACTGTCCTAAGGATGCTCTTCTGGGAGTAAGTCCTATTGAGTAGAGTTCAGTAGGTTTCTGGGTGAACCTGCTTAGGATCGCACTGTAATGCATCAAGATGATGCCTACGTTCAAACTTGCTTAGAAATGTTACAATTATACTCCGATGCACGATGCAGAAGATACAAGTCTAAGATTTTCCATACCAGAATGAATGGGTAGCTCTGGTGTTATACTGCACCAGTCAGAAGTGGGCTGCAAATTCAGGGAACATTCAAATGATGTCTTTCAGAATTCCCTGTCTCTCTTTTGTGTCCATGAAGATCCGTAGCTCCACCCATTCTTGGAGGAAGAGAAGCATGCAGATTTCACTGAAAGGAGGCAGTGAGGCCACCTCACTTTGAAAAGCATCCTGCAGCGCAGAGCCTGTTAACCTCATTACTGTTCAAACTCCAAATTGCTGATGTAATCCATTATGCAGAGCAGACTGTCTTGTTCCATTGCTTTGCTCTGTCCATCTCAAGCAGCTCATTGAAAAGTCAATCTGTGTGAAAACTTATTCCACGATAGATCTTCCTCTATCAGCTTGAGACAAAAGTCTGACATCCAAGCCAAGGGAATATGATTTCCTACACAGGAGCAGGCCCATAGCTAATGTGGGGCCCACGGGGCCCGCCCCCCACTGTTTTTGCAGGGGGCCCTCCCTCCAGCCCCTTCACCCTCTGATCGATTGATCACCTTAGGAATAAGAGCCGGTATTTCCATGTTTGCGATGCGATGACTCTTTTTAGGACCCAGCAGCTTGGCAGAGAGAACAGAAAAAAAATTCTTTTAAAACTCAAGCCTCTAAGAAAATCCAACAGGAGGAGCCTCGCTGCTACAATCCCACACACATTGGTCGGATTGCAGCAGTTCGCTCCTGTTGGATTTCCTTAGAGGCTCGAGTTTTAAAAGGATTATTTTTTTCCTGTTCTCTCTGCCAAGCAAAGCTGCAACTAAGAAAAGGTGGTGAGCACTTTAATTCTCGCTGATTAGAGGAGTCCCAAGTAGTTTGCATTTTGCAAGGAGCAGCCGAGAAAACCCTTTCTGAAGTTTTTTTCCCCTTCACTCGCTCCGGAAGAAAGGAGGAGCTGCAGCTGACTAGGAAAGCCAGCTGACTGTTTCCAACTCCTCTGCTCCCAGCTTGATGGAGGAATTAACCCCACAAGTGCCTACCAATATGAGTACTGATCCTGCATCCTCTTTCTGCTGTCGGCTCAGGGAAGGAGTGAGGAAGGCTCTAGTGGGGGCTGTGTGGGTGTGCACCAAGCAGACCCCCTCTTGCCCTGGAGCCTTTGATTTAATTAGCTGGTGGGGCCCCCCAAGGTCCCCTCCCCAAAAACCCCCTAGCTACGGGGCTGCACAGAAGCCTTCAAGGATTCACTGAATTTTAAGTTATGTGATGTACCCTCTCTGATTTTATCACCGCCAAATTCTCACACTTATTTTGCTTGTGCACTTGAACAGCCAGACAGAGACCCAGCAGAGAACAAGACTATATGGGGAGGAGTTGCTGAAAGCCATTGTTGTGCAATAATACAGAATGAAATATACGTCAGCTGAACAATCACTTTACTCCTTTAACTAGGTCAGTGCTTGGGATAAGAAATACAGAGGACCTTCTGTGCTTTAAAGCTATCACGTCAGTTATAAGGAAATTTGGGGACACATGGTGAGGAAAGCTGTATTTACATTTGGCTTAGCGCTCTGATGATGTGAGGAACTAATTGTACCAAGTAACATGTTCTCAAAATTGTTTGTAAGGCATGACTTTTTCCATTGCAGTGATACAGGAGATCTGGTGAAAAGTCTTATCTGCATGGACAGTTTTCTACTTCTGCTGGGATGAGCGAGGCTTTCATCTCCATAATAAGCAGGGTCTGTGCAACCAAAGAACCCATTTATGAAATACTTAAAGAGGCTCATTGCTCAGTGGCAGAAATGAGTGGAGGCTTTGTCTGCAGGAGTGATCCCATCCTAAGTATGGAGGTAAAAACTGGGCACTGTTGCAGCAAGGAAGAACAAATTAACATCAATTTCAAATTGAGAGCAGCAGCACTTGTCACAATCCATTTTAAATGCGCTTTAGTCAGTTTACTGTAGTGGTCCTTATTGGCTACCTTAGGGAGGACAATTTAGAACATGTGGCTCTTCATAGGGATAAGCTATCTCCTTCCTTGTTTCCCCCCACCAGTGGTGCAAAGGCAACAGTTTTCCACTAGGGGGTGCTGCAACCAGGCACCTTTTCAGTAACCTTTGCTTGCATCCTGGGGGCTTTGCTCTCCGTATGGGTCACACAGACTTTTGACTCTTCGTCCTTCCTTCCTATCATGCTGTCCTTCAAAGCACCAGAGGATGCAAGGCTGCTGAGGCAGATCTGGGAGTTGCACAGTAGCACCGAATGAAGATAATTGGCTTCATCTCTAGTACGTTCTGATCAGAGCCCCTCCAGATTTCTGTATTCTCCTGCCTGTCCCATGACCAGTGTTCTCTGGAAACTTTTTAAAATGTCACTGGTGGCACAAAAAATACTTGACTCGTGGTCTGTGTCCAGCTTCACCACTATGCATGCAACATGGGCATTAGCTTCTCTGGGCCATGGATCTCTTGGCACGCTAATGCTGCATGCACAGGAAAGTTTACCTGGTTAAGAGAGATGCCAACCATGTGGAACACCACATGGTAAGTTTTTCTTGCCTGCTGGTACATCACTTTTAAACTGATTTGTTCTAATGCAGGCTGCATTCTGTCAGCACAACAGAAAAGAAAGAAAACTAGCTGTACTGAACAATGAACTGCAATTTGGACTATGGGTTTTGCATAAGAATAAAGTCCTGTTTCACAGTTCCTTCTCTCCTCTGGTCTTCAAGGCAACTCAGATCAGTCCAGCTGCAGCCCTCTGATGCTCTCTAAGCTCTACCACCTTGTAAAGTACTTGCTCTGTGGGGTATGTGAAGAAATGCATTTTTTCTTTGGAGGTTTGAAATGAGCAAAACCTTCACTCTGAGTTTTAAAAAGCCCCCCCCCCCCCTGGGCAGAGAACAGGCAGGAAGAAGGGAAGTCAGTTCAATTCCTTTCCAGACTTACCTCAGCCCACCTTCATACAAATGCTAATAGGTCTAGACAATGGGATCATCAAGCTCCCCCCCCTTCAAGCAGGGAACAGAGATTTGGAGGTGTAAAATACTAGAGAGATTTCAGGAAGGAAATTCGGTAGACTTCAGGAAAAGCTTCTCTGACCTGTCCTGACCTGGTTAGTGAGTGGGGAAAACAGAGGTGATAAAACTCAGGGGATCAAGGCCTCTTTTTTGTGCTGGGTCCATAAGAGCAGACAGAACTCTAAGCTGAGGTCTGGAGGAGGCAGCCATTGACCATGTGCTGGCCTGGAGAGTTACAGAAAACTTCAAGGTATGGGAGCCTCTGTAGAGATCTGTAACTTCCTAATCTAAGAAGCCTGTCCCATATTTTACCATCTGATAGGGCATGTATAGAGAGATGTACACAGGAATTGTGTTTTACCCATTTCTCTTGAATCCCATGCTCAATCTGGTGCTATGCTAAAAGTATGCTTTTACTTGTGAACATTTTCTTTTAAATAAATACTTTATAACTTTTGATGCTGGTAGTGGTTCTCTGTACCACATAGACCTCCACCGTCTCTGATACACTAGTTTAAAAGGGGCACTGGGGGGGAAGGTAGGAGGTTGGCACTTGGCCATTCCTCCAGGGGCACACAAAGCAGTAAATGATCCCCATGGTGACCAGGCACTTGGCAGTGGGAGACACAGAGGCAAGGCCTCAGAACTTTGAAGGGAAGCTGGAAATCCTGACTCTCCCAGCAGGCAACTCCTTACATAGGTCTGGTGGTGGCGGTGGATTACTGGAGAGAGAGAAAAGCCTCTCCAGATGTTGGGAAAACCTCGGAGGGCAAGGTGGAACAGGCCCGTTCCACCACAGGGTATATCATTGGAAGGTGAACATGACTCAGTAGAGTTTGTTTGTTAGGAGCAGAATGTGAATCACTGCAACAGACATTCTTCAGTGACTTGCCAACACTCTTCACTGCATGGATGTTGTTTTCTGTGTGACACAGGAGCTTCTCCAATACACAGCAGATGGGGGGTGGGTGCTATAGAACTGTTGTGTATAGCCCATATGAGACCGGGGGGAATTTCCCCCTTAGTTCACGTTTTGGATAATATGGATTAAAGCAGCATTCTCAAATTACATACTTATCCAAAATATATCATAATCACCCCTCGGGACAGATTGTATCCAGTACCTCTCTCGAGCAGGAAGGAAAATGTTCATTTGCTTATATATTCATCTAGATGCCAAATAGATCATAGCCTAGCTCTGAGGCTGACTGTAAAAACCCAGCAAATGTGCAATATCAGCATAGCAATCCTATCCAGGAACAAGACCAACTAACAACTAAGAAATCCTCTTAATTATGATGTCACAGTAATGGATTCCTGTCATGCTTTGGTACCAGAAAGTAATGTATTGGTCATTCCACTAAGTCTGCATACACAGGATGAGAATAGTGACTGATACATTATTCTCTACATTTCTTATTCCACCCTCCATTTTATCCTCACAACAACCCCATGAGGAAGTTTAGGCTGGGTGAAGATGACTGATCCAAGGTCACCACATGAGTTCCCTTCATTTACCCAGATAAAGTGTTCAACATAGGAAAATTGCAGTTGTCATTACTCTTGAAGTAAGACATTTTTGTTTTATTTGGGATAATATTTTATTTGTTTACAACATTTACTAGCCACCTTTCTTGCTTACAGAGTTACTAACTCAGTAACCAATCATCTGTAAATTGCTGATACTAGTACAACCCATACCTCCTGATGACCTGTCCCAGCAGCTTCACATAGTATTGAATAGCATGGGGGGATAAGACTGAACCCTGAGGAACCCCACAGTCCCTCATGAGGCAGAGCATGTGTGACAGAATTAAAGAATAGTGGACAGCAGCAGGTAAATAAAGATGCTGCTGAGTCACATGACAGAGAAGGGAGGGGGCCTTTTGGCTCGGAATTCTCAGAGAGTGACAGATAACGGTGGACAACTGACATTTGGAAGCTGACAGCTGTGAGAAAGTGTTGGAAGAGAAGTTAGCAGAGAGTGATCAGCTAACTGGATAGCTCTGAGGTGGAACAAAAAACCTCTGTGGCTCTGTGAAAACAGCCTGATACCAGTTTGAGTAGAAAACTGTGGCTGAATAAAACTCTGCACTGGTGCCCTCTAAAGGAAAGAGGACAGTGAACAGAGAGTGAACAGTATAAGACCTCAGTAGTCACAAACACCAGAAACATTGCTCCAAATGAAGTTGTAGAGGTGGCTAAAGAAAGGGCTAAGGGTCTGGAGGAGTCTGGAAAGCTGGAAAGGTGCCCAGCTAGACTCAAAGGGTCCAGACAGATAAAGTCCAAAGGGCAGCCACAAAACAGTTACTGGAGAGTGGGATCATAAGTGTGTTTAGTGAACTGAAGAACATCTGTGTAAAACTGAGAGTGATAAGCCTACAGTCTATGTGAAGGCAAAGTAAAGTGTCTAGTCATCAAAGAAACAAAATATCCTATGTAAATATATCCCATCCCCCTGTTGGGCATTCTGGAAAATAAAGAAAGTTACTGTTTGACTTCTACAAATACTGGTGCCTGACTTACTGGTGAAAGAATTATACTGGGCAGTTGTCCTCCATATATCCATAAGTTATATATCAAAAACCCTGAAGAGACTAACGTTTATAGTGACCTGGTCAGATACAATATAGTGAGAACTGATCAGTCACATAATAAGTACAAATATTTTAAATCCAATACAACTATAAGCCTATACAGGCAGTGACTCCACAGCTCGGTCACCCCAATAGCCTGGGAGAGGGCATGGGGTGTTATAGCAGGATCCCCACAATTCCATGGGGCAGAGCAGGAATCTCTCAGCACAACCCTCTGAGACAGCCCCCCATACAGGAATCAAACCACCATAACATGGTGCCCCCTAGTTCCAGCACTGAGAAGTGGGATACTACTTTGTAGGATGCTACTAGAAAGTGGTTACTGGCATGTCCTTTAGTCCTCACTTGCCTTTCTGGTATCTGGTTTGGAATCACAGCTACTGCATTTCCACATCCACCCTGTCAACTGTTTTCACCCAGCAACCTTTATCCTGCCTCCTTCAAGGAATCTCAAACCTGCCAAACATCACAGGGCTCCATTGCAAGCACCCTGTTCCCCCTCCCTAAAGAGGATCTGAACTGAATAACTTGATTTATTTAGGTAACAAACTAACAGGGCAGGCAAACCCTGAGTCCCCTAGGGTTGCCAAGTCCCACTTGGTGGAGGATGGGGAATAGGGTTGCCAGATCCAGGTTGGGAAACTCCTGGACATCTGGGGATGAAGCCTGGGGAGGACAGGAACCTCAGTGAGGTACAATGCCATAGACTCCACCCTCAAAAACATCCATTTTCTCTAGGGGAACTGATTTCTGTAATCTGGAGATGAGCTGTAATGCCAGTGGATCTCTAGGTCCCACCTGGAGGCTGCCATCCCTAGCACAGGCACATTCCCTTGTCCTCCAGTCATATAGGCTATGATCTTTCCCTGGCTAATAGTGGCAACACTTGCCATTAGCCCAATGTATGTGAAAATGCCCAATTCCCATCTATCAGCACCCCAAATACTACTTCTGCATGCATGCCCATGCCTTCTGCATTTCCAGACAATAGTATTTTAATAGCTTCCTGCACAGTTTTATTGGTTCACAGAGTTCTCACAACTACTGAAATCTAACTGTGAGTGTTACACTGGGCAGAGAGAGGGGAAGGGACTCACCCAGTTAATTTGTTTTTAAGAAGAAATAACCAATACTCTTGTTTGATTGGGACATTTGGAGCCTGAGCTGATGCCTAAAGCCTAAAAGAATTCCATCCTGGTCGTGCATTTGTTGCAATATGGGCAAGCAGAAAAATCACAGGCTGCTGTGCCAGACTTTGCTTAAATCTTTCTCCTTCCCCTGCACAACCACAATTCTCTTGCTTCACTGCCCAGATGTGAGCCACATATGGGCTTGAGTATGTTTCTGGAAGATGCCTTGAGGCAATGCATGCATCTCCGTTTTGCTGTGGAAGAATAAGCATATTCTTCTTATGATATTTGACACAATTTTGCACAGCCTGCAGTGGGGGATGAATTATCATGGTTTGCAAAGGAACACAACCCAACTAGCTCAGAGTCTGAGATGCTAAAGCATCTACTAGAAGAACAAAAGTGGGGATACTATTCCATAATCCACTGTTCCTACTTGCCAATGGACAGGTCATCTAAGATGGGTGCCACCAGAGGTGCCTCTACATTTTCCCTCAGAACCTCTGCTTTGTCCCCCCCCCCATTTCTTAAGTTTATCCCAGGGCTACTCTCTCCCCACACATTGATTCCTGTGTTACGAACAAAGGTGGAGACTTCCTGTTTCCAGGGTTTCCCTTTCTGTTCATATGAGGTTGACAGGGCCAGAAGCAGGTGACTCTTCTCTTTTTCTCAATACCCATTTGGCAGAACCTGACCTTGCCCTCCTTCCCTTCCCAAGCCAAGCCCCATAAGGCCAGTAAATAAGTATTTGCCAGGCTTGCCCCACTTGGCTCACTAAAAAAATCACTGGCGTTTGCTGTGTGCTCATATTGTTGTGTCTGCATGTGAAACAAATTTTTCCTCCTGGCTCCCTCACAGGGGATTTAGCAGTGGCTTATCCCACAAGGCATATGATAGCAGAGTACCTAGGTGGGCCCATGTTTAGCACATACATAATGCAGATAAAAACTCTATTGTTGCTTGTGGCTGTTTATTGTAGAATACATCCACTGGACAGAATGCGAAGCAAGGCTGTCTGCTGAATCCAAGCTATGACGTGTTACTATTCCCCAGTGTTAAGCATATATTGGCAGTGCAAAGCAGTGTACTAGTTATGAGGCCCAGAGAACAGCATAAAAAGGAACACAAAACTCAAAGGCAGCTGAACATTAAATGATTTCCTTGATATTCTTACCCTGGAACAAAAAAACAGCACCAGCTGTTGTAAACGGCTTGATGTACACCACTGTTGAGCCAAAGTAAAGTATCATTTTGTCTCCCATGTCTTGGCAGGCATGCATATGCACAGGTTACACTTTTGTCACAGCCATCTTATAATGCAATTGCGTCAGTGTTCTTAGTCCCTCAGTGACAAGGCTAGCTTCCTGGGTTGCTTTATAAGCAACTAGCAGTAAAGCCCGTTGTGAAAGCAATACAACGGGATCTAGAAAGAGGCTCTTGGGCAGTGCTCTGGCTTTGGGCAAACAGTGTCAATTTGCTGTGGTGACCTCAGCAGGGTATAATGACAGAGTCCACTGTTTTCTCCAGAGGAACTGATCTCTGCTACCTGAAGAGCAGTTGTAATTGTGAGTGATCTGTAGCCCTCACCTGGAGATTGGCAGCAATTGTTACCCAGGACAAAATGGCTGGTTTGGAGGGTGTAGTCTATGGCATTCTACCTGTCTGAGGTCCCAACCCTCTGCAAACCCCACCCTCTCCAGGCTCCACCCCTCAAATCCCCAGGACTTTGTCAGCATGTAGTTGGCAACCCCATCTCCTTCCCAGCTAACCATCAACCTACCATTATCTGCCCCTTTGACTTCAGCTGACTTCTGCCCTCCCTTCTGCAGAGCAGTTGTAATTCTGAGTGCTCTCCAGCCCTCACCTGGAGATTGGCAACAATGGTTCCCTATGTGGGACTGACTGGTTTGGAGGGTGGAGTCTATGGCAGTGTACCTGTCTGAGGTACCACCCCTCCTCAAACCTCACCCTCTTCAGGCTCCATCCCTCAAATCTCCAGGAATTTCCCATCTGGAGTTGGCAACCCTATCAGGACTGGCCCCAATGTGTTTTCTCCCAAAGGCCAAAGTAGGTGACAGGACCAAGCTTAGTTGCCTACCAACAGGCACTGAGGGGAATGTAGGGTTGCCAGCTCTAAGGAGGGAAATACCTGGAGGTTTGGGGGGTGGATTCTGTAGAGGGCAGCATTGGGCGGGGGGGCGAGGCGGAAGGACTCAGCAGGTATAATGTCATAGGGTCTACCCTCCAAAGCATCCATTTTCTCCAGGGGAACTGATCTCTGTCATCTGGAGATCAATTGTAACAGTGGGAGATCTCCAGGTCCCACCTGGAGATTGGCAACCCTAGGGGAAAGTCAGCTGCACAGCAGGGGGTTGAAGAGAATGGTTTGATGGCTGCTGGGCCAAGATTGGCAACAATAGTTCCCCAGGAGCCCCATCGTAAATGCACCAAACAATTCCTAAAGATTTTCCAAAACACTACTCTGTTGATAAATTGCAACACTTTGAATTAGCACCAAAGCTTTAAGAGCTCTCCAGCTGGAGACTGGCAACAGCTTGTCTGGAGTGTGGGCAGTATGGCATTGTATCTGTCTGAGGTCCCCCTCTTCCTCCTCCTCCTCAGACCCCACCCTCAGCAGGCTTCAACCCTATGTCCTTTCCAGGCAACCATCAGCCAACCTTTATCTGCCTGTCTGTCTTAAGTTTTACACCCCCCCCCCAGCCTCTGCCTAGGGAAAGGGCAGTCTTTCCCTGCAGTGGTAACCAAAGCAGCTGACATCATTCTCCTCTCCCCTATGAGGTATGTTATGCAACTGAAAATTCCAACTGCCTTCCTGGGGGGGGAGTTTGAGGTGTGGAATGGAGTGAAGTCCAATCAGCTTCCATATGCAAATGACCTTGGAATGCTGGGCGGGACTGCACAAAGCAGCCAGTCAACCCAGCCAGTGTCTTCTGAGTGGCAGTTCTTCCGGCCTAACACTAAAGGGGCCAATTTTCGAGCAAAATGAAAATGGCGTCCGGTGAGGTACACAGTCGCAGCAGTTGTGGTGTGGGCGGGACCCGGGCTTTGCCTTCTGATTGGTGGCGATATATGCTAAGGAGCAGTTCCATCAGCCATACACTAAGGGAGTGCATTTTAGAATTAGAACTTTGACACCCACTACTCTTTTATAATAAGGGAGAGATGACTTTCTGATACGTATCACTTCTGTGTAGGAAACTGGATACTTTATCTGCTTGTTACACTTTGTATGCATGTGGTGGGAAGCTGCAGTTGATTCCTCAACCCATGCACCCTACCAGACATGTTTGTTCATCGAGTAAATCAATAAATGAATAAATAAGTCTTAACTGGTGGTGTATATAATTTTACCTATATGGAATGAAAATTGCTGTGAGTGAAGCAGCTGTATGTTACAATTCCTGTGGGGATGGGAAGATAAAGTTTTCCAACTTATCGGCCCTAATTCTGCCTAGGTAAACTTGCCACTTGCCTTGGGCCTGTACAACTCCAACTCAGTTTGCCCAATGGAGAGCACCAATTAACAATGGCAATTGGCAGCTACTTGTTACCCCTTTTTTGTAATCTTATGTAGGCAGCATAAATAAGATTATTTGGACCCTTGCTGTCACCAGAGACCAGTTGTTACATTTGGGTTGGAAGGTCACAAATTGTGAAATCACAACTTAGAAGAAGCATAAAAATTGAAGATCTACCCCCATAACGATAAAATATACTTTGGATATCTGATGACACAGTGCAAAAATTGCATATTCTGTACCACTAATGCATTTTCAAATGCATCATATTAAACCCCCAATATACACCTTTCTGTGTCCCAGTGCTGTATGACTACTGCCTGGAATTGTCTCATAATAAACCAACTCTTGCTTTTAAACTTTTGAGCTTGAGAAAAGATAAAGTATCTTATTTTTCCGTGACACTCACTTCTGAAAAGGCTGTTTGCCTGGCCCCACACTTTTCATCTTGAACCCCTCTGGCAATTCTGGAGCCTGGCAGGCATCCTGCTATCTTGTGGTGCATGGGTGGTAGGACAAAAATAGTCTTTTAATTATTTATACATACAATTATCACTGAAGCCAAAGTCTGCTACAAAACCTAATTAAACATGCCAAAGTTATTCCAGCCCACTTGTTTACTTGGGCTTCGGGAGACATATTTTCAAAACAAAGGATCAATTAGCCTTCATTAAGCATCTTCATGGTTTTTCTGTGCAAGAAAGTGCGGTGGACAAGTGTGGAGCAGGGACAGCAAGACTGCCATTATACAATCGAAACAACATGTGCCTTGGTAAAGGAGTTGGGTAAAGGAGCAGATGGGCACTTTTAAGTTAAAGGACTCCCATCCTTGTATTCTTAAGAGGTCATACCAAATATATAACTGGATGTGAGGTTTTTTGCCTGTAACTGAGGCTTATTTTTTGAGGGGAGAGCAGAGCAGCAGCCATTCACAGCTACGATTGCTCTAGAGGAGTGTGTGTTAGGTGCTGTCATGTTGGTTTTGACTTATGGTGACCCTATGAATTAATGACTTTCGAGCCTGTAGCTATGGTAGGGCATTCTAGGGCTATGCTCCCTTAATTAAAAGCCATGCCCCACAAGTCCTGCCCACTGTTGGGTACAAAACACAGCCCAGACCCCTCCAAAGATGCACCAGAGTCCTCCGCAGCCTTTTGCATCTCCATGCAAAGATAAGGGTCTCCCTCCGATGGCCCTCTTTTGCCCTTTTGACTCTGCTTTCCATTCAAACGTGGTTGTGGAGAGGACAGTGGCCAGGCTGCAAGCAAGTGAGCTGGCAGCTGTGCCTGGTGCAGGTGCACTGAAGAGAGGCCTGGCACAGGCGCACTGGAGAGAGGATTCCTGATTAGCAAAACAGCTCACTGCCTGGCCGCTCTCCTCTCCACACCTGAATTTGGAGAGCCTTTCCTTCCTTTCTCCTGCAAACTTTCTTGGTGCTCCAGTCACTGTAAAAGCAGCAGAGGAATTTGCTTGCATTGTCTGAACTGCACCCTGAAGTAAGTGTGACCAATTTTCTTTTTCATGCAGTGTTTTTTCAAAAGGGGAGCACTTGATACAGTTACTGCAGCTGAGGGAAAGGGGGGAGATCTTCAGGTGCAACCACTCAAAAGCCGGGAGTTTGCTTGCTAGTTTCTTTCTGCTCATTGCAGTTCAGAAAGTCCCTCTTTCTCGGTGGAAGTCCGGAGAGGGGATTAGATTGGCATTTTTCATGGAGGAATGGAAGGGAGCCAACCTTTGCTTGCACATTCCTGACTAGCCATTTGTTTGTGTATAGTGTCATTAATTAAAATGAAGGTAATTTAATTAAAATTAATTTAATTAACTGCCCCCTAAGGAATTTCAATGCCCCCCCCCAAAAAAATCCTGGCTATGGGCCTGCCTCCAAACCATCCTACTGTTAACAGCCTGAGTAGTGTAATTGAACTTAATGCCACACAGAGTCATGCCTATCTCCTGCTGCTTCTCAGAGCTCAGCTGGGTCAGCTCTGCCTCTGGCGAGGTGCTGCCTTAAATAGAAGCTTCCCCCAGCAGAGGGTGTGGCCAGCAGATATTCAAATTCATCCAGGCACTCAATTACAGTCAAACAATGACCCTTTCTCACTGTATCTCAAGCAGCCAGGGCTCTGCAACAACTCACAAATCTCCCATACACTCCCAAACACAGTCGTCCCCCACAGTACCCTCAGCTAAATCACCTCAGCTGAAAGCAAATAAAGACCACTCACCCATCTAGCAGCTCTATCTCCTGCTGCTTCTCAGAGCTCAGCTGTGTCATCCTTCACCTGGTATAAAGCTCCAGCAGTTTACTTTATCAGCACTGCTCTTTGCTTAAGGGACAATTTTACTGAGGACGCTTTGGCCAAACAATCATTGGAAGGCACATTCTGGACCAGAAGTGACAAAATAATTTTATTTATGAATTACTTTTTGAATTAAGTCAATATTGTAGAATTCATTGGTTTATACATTTTTTGTTTCTAGATTATTATCAGTGAAACATCATTTGGCATGTGATTGCATCTTTGGAGGCCTCATTTATACTTTTATTCTGTGCCTAGTGGTTTCACTTTGGAAGTAAGTCAATATGTTTTTAGTAGAATATAGGTATAATTTATTTATTCATTTTATTATATGTATTTAATTTCACATTTTTCTATTTTTACAGCAATTCTTTTCTGGTCCATCTTGTATCTGTGTTGCATAATTGTACGATTGTATTGTATTATGATATAAACCAATATGCTCCTCATTGTGTTTGACCTCTGAAGAAGGCCTTTATGGGCTGAAATTCATAGGTCCTTTCGCTGTTGTGCGGCAGATCAATGACATCACTGTTGAACTGAACTTTCCTAAGACATTTAAACATGTCCAGCCTGTGTTTCACTTTTCTCTCCCCAGAAAAGATCCAGGGCCGAACATCTGGCACCCAGCCTGCCCCCCCCCCCATGATGGTGGATAGACAACCGCATTTTGAAGTTGCCCAGATCTTGGACTCTCGCCTTAAACATAACCGCTTGTATTATCTTATAGAATGGGTAGGTTTTGGCCCTGAACATAGAGAATGGGTTAAAGCCAGGCTCTTCGCTTGGTCCGCCTCTTCCACTCTCACTTCCCCAACAAGCCGGGGGGGAGGCCTTGGGGGGGCAGGATGTTGGGTAGCCCCGCCATGGTGTTTCCCCCTCACTCTGGAATGTGTAATGCTCTGCAACTGTTTCTCACTTCTGCCTCTCTTATCTAGCCATTGGCCTTGAGCGCTCATCGCTTCAGCACGAAGCCTCTGCTGTCTCCTGCTCACCTCTGAACCGTTAACCAGTTCCCCACGCTCCACATTAATTGCTTATTGGCTCCTAGGTGTCAGGGTGTGTTGTATGAACCCACTGTAATTTCTATAGCCATTTTGTATGCCTCATTCCTGACTCAAAGAGTCTAAGATGACTTCACCTTGCTCTGATCAATAAAGCTGAACTTGTTTAAGGACCTGCTGTTGATGCTGAGTTATTAAAGTACCTGACAATGAGGTGTGATGGGCCCTTATATGTTTTTTAAATTCTTTGTTAATAAATACATGTAAGCTTTTATTGTTGGCCTTCTGTTCCATTTGAGTTACCTTTTTAGGCATAAAGACTAGGACCTTGGAGACATAGTTTCAAATCCCCACTTGCCCTGAAACTCACTGAGTGACCGTAGGGCAGTCACTGTCTCTTAGCATAACCTATTTCATAGGGATGTTGTAGGGTTAAGTAGAGGAAGGGAGTCAACCATGCACGAAGCCTGAGCTTGTAGGAAGAAGGAAGGGGTAAAAATGTACTGAATAAATAAAATGCTCAAGATGGTAACTAGGGTTGCCAACTCAGGCTTGTGAATTTCCTGGAGGTTTGGGGTTGGTAGCTGGGAAGGGGGGAGTTTGGAGAGGGAAAGGACCTCAGCAGAGATGTGATACTATACAGTCTACCTTCTGATGCTGCCATTTTCTCCATAGTAACTGATCTCTGCAGTCTGGAGAACAGCTGTAATTTTGGAATAACTCCAAGCCCCACCTGGATGTTGCCGACAGGTAGCCATATTTCTATCATCAGAAACTGATTTTATCACTTTTTTCTTTTCTCCTGAAAAGGTGCTTTTACCTAAGATGTGGTTTCTTCCCCCTTCTCTTTCCCCCACCTTCTGGAACCATATTAATTTCCTCAAACACATCTGGATGGCATATTTCAAGATTAAATTATTTCTTCTGTTGCTGTCAGGATGACATGTGTGAGATGTTCAGACCAGCTCTGGTTAAGAATATGCTAATGATAACAACTATATCAATGAGCTTGGTATTACGCTGTCATCCAAAGTCCCTGCATGAGATGAGTGTGATAACATTTACACAGCATGAGGCAAGTTATTGCTCGCTCCCCCATTTTAGCCAAACACATTGCAGAGTCAGGCCAGCTGCTTGGCCTAGCCCTTCAGCACTTGCTGTGCAGCCTCCTGATTCCAGCTGTTCTTCAGCATGGAAGAAATAATTTGCTACATTTACTCTCTTGCACAGGGGAAAGAAATGGTGAGACATTTGACAGGGAGTCTGACAGTTGCCCAGCTGACCTTGCTATTGGCAACGGATGTGCTTCGAGGGAAGCTTGTGGTTAAATGTTTTGTTGTTTCAGAGAATTCGGAAGCAAGAAATAGAAAAACAAAACAAGCAGCCAGGAAGCCTCAGGAGACGGCAGTGGCTGCAGCATCTTTGGGACGGGAAACGATTTGTCTCTCTCCCCGTGGCTCCCTCCCTATTAGGAGTCCACAGTGCCTGGCAGAAGCCCTCTGAATAAAACATGGCTCCACCACAACAGTCTATCTGGAGTACAAGCTGGCCATCTGTGTACTTCCACCCCCCTCGAGCTTGTGTTTATTTCCACAGGTTCCAGCCCCTTATCTCTTTCCCTGAAGAAAGAAGGAAACTGTCAGAAATCGTTACCTTCTACCAACCGCATAGATGTCTATGTATAATTCCTACAACACTTTGCAAATATGCCAGTTACTGTACCATTGCCTCAGAGATATTTTCAAATCCCTTTCATTTTATAGACTGGATGCCTACACACTGTCCCTGCACACTGTTGGTGCCATGGGGAACGTCATGGAAACTTTCTGTGCAGCCAATGGAGTGTCTGTAGAATGAGAGTAATATGCACGCTCCATCTAGCTTCCATCAACAGCCAAGCCATGGTATTCTGGACCAGAAGGAGTGTCCAAATTGATTTTGAAGGCAGACCAATGTACAGTGCATTACAGTAGTCTAGTTTTGAAGTTACTGTTGCATGGACCCAGGAGGCTGGGTCAGCCATATCAGGGTAAGGGGCCATCTTATGGGCTAGACTGAGTTGGTAGAAAGCCTTTTTTGCAGCATTAAGTTGCTTCTCCAGTAATAAAGCTGGATCCGCTATGACTCCCAGGCTTTTAACTGAGTCAGCAAGGGTCAATTGAATTCATTCAAAGTGGGGAGAACAATGTCTTTCAAGACTTCCTCCTTCTCAACCAGCAGTACCTCTGTCTTTTCAGGGTTTAGTTTCAATTTGTTCACTTTCACCCAGTTAATCACTGTGAAGAGGCAACAATTCAGGACTTCTACTGCATCGCCAGGAGATCTGGATAAGGAAATATAGAGCTGTCAGCAAATATAGAGTTGTCAGCGTATTATTGGCAGCCAACCCCAAAGCTATGAATGGTTTGTCCTATGGGCTTTACATAGAAATTGAATAGCATGCAAGATAAGATTGTGCCCTGTGGAACCCCACAAAATAGGTCACATACCAATGATAAATGGTTTCCAGTAGCAACCCTCTGAGTCCGATCCATGAGGAATGATTTGAGTCAGTTCAATGCACATCCCTTGAACCTACTTCTGCCTCTAGGTGCCTCAACAAGATGGCATGATAAATCCAATGAGAACAACAGAGAGGCTTGGTCTATGTCTACACTCAGATAGCGATCATCAACTAAAGCTAGCAGAACCATCTCTGTCTCATAGTCTGGCCTGAAGCCAGACTGAAAAGGGTCTAGGGCAGTTGGAGTTGTTTCTCACTACCCAGCTGGAGATAAGTTTGTGTGTGGGGAGGGGGTAAAGTGGACCAGGACCCCATCCTAGTCTGTTGTGTTCTCCACTGCTTCAGGTAGCCTAAGGTCTGTCCACTCCCTTTACAGGGGTTATCTGTGGAATTTCTCCCTCAGCCTTCCAAGATTCAGCCTGATCTTGGAAAGATGCATTGTGGATGGAATGCTCCATAGCATCCAAAACATCCCCTGTCTTCTTCCTTCCTGGACTAGGCATAGCCTCCATTGTCAGCACAAGCTAATGAAGTAATTGGTCCCCACCAGTGCTTCAGGCTTTGGCATAAAAGGGTGTTGGAATACACTGCATTATCAGCCACCTAGTCTGAAGTAATGGTAGGAAGCATTGTCACTAAGAACATGCTCGGCTGTGACTTACCTGCACTGTTGTTTGGGGGGTGGAGGAAGAGGCTGGAAGGATGGCAGTTTGCCTGCCTCATGGTGCCCTCAGGCTAGGTGGGGATGGGACCAGCTGCTACCTCATCAGCCAGCCTCTGCTCTGCTGGCTTCTGGGGTGTGTGGGCAGGGCTCCCCCAGCATAATAGGTGCACCGGTGCAAGGTGCTCCTGGTTCTCAGGGAATGAGTTTGCTCCCTTGAGGCCGAGGTGGCTGGAGAAGCAGAGAGAGTCAGTTAGGCGCATGGAGAAGACTCTCAGGGACTTGTTAGATATGTCCCACTCTGAATATGGCAGCCCCGCTGCTGTCAGAGAGCACGAGGGTCGAGAGGAAACAGGGCACTGTGCTGTGGGTAAGGGGAATGGGCCCTCAGAAGGGACCTCTTCTCCAGCTGGTGAACTTTTGCACCAAAGGAGGGGGGCTCTTGGTAGTTGGTGATTTGATCATTAGGTAGGTAGACAGCTGGGTGGTGAACCCGCATACTGACCATATGGTGACTTGCCTGCCTGGTGCGAAGGTATATGTTGTTGCTGCAATGACGGAATTGAAACTTTAATGCATGTTATATATGACTGCAGGGCATATAGCCATTTTCGTGATATTCTCCGTGGCTAAGAGATTTGGCCTTGGAGGGCTGCTATTATGCATTTACCCCCTTTATGCCAATAAAAGTTCTAGATAGCCCCAGCACTCCTGCTGGCCTTTAATGTTGCCATGCTTATATTGCTAGATCTTGAGCCATTTTCCTGGAACAGAACCCCCAGATAGTTAAAACGAGAAACCTGTTCTATAGAGGAGGAATTTAGAGTCCAGTGATAGTATTTTGGTGACCTTTTAGCAAAAACCATTACCTTGGTTTTAGCATAATTTATTTATAAACTATTGTCATGGCAATATTCAGAAAATAATTTAAGTGCTCTTCTAAGGCCTATAGGAGTTCTTGACAGAAGAACCGCATCATCAGCATATGGAAGATCACCAACATGTTTGTTACCAAGTTTGGGAGGATGACAGTCTGGCTTGTTAATGTAAACCACCAGATCATTAATATAAAAGTTAAAAAGAAGGGGGGCCAGAAGCATTGGGGAAGTACAATCCTAGAAGCTCCGAAAAAGTTATATACCACAGGTCAGGAAAGGCACAAATAGGTATAGAAAAAAACCTGCATGGTTAACAAACAAAGTAATGGAAGCTGTAAAAGGTAAGAAGGATTCCTTTAAGCAGTGGAAAGCTAGTCTCAGTGTGGTTGATAAAAGGGAACACAGGCTGTCAGGTTATGGCAAATAAAATGCAAGTCTGAGGTCAGGCAGGCAAAAAGGGAATATGAGGAGCATATAGCAAAAAACGTAAAGACCAACAATAAAACTTTCTTCAAATACATTAGAAGCAGGAAACCAGCCAGGAAGGCCGTGGGGCACTTGGATGACCAAGGGGTAAAAGGAGTACTCGGGAAATTGCTGAGAAGCTAAATGCATTTTTTGCCTCCGTCTTCACTGTGGAAGATGAGAAGTGCTTGCCCACTCCAGAACCACTGATTTCAGGAGGGGTGTTGGAAGACCTGAGTCAGATTGAGGTGATGAGAGAGGAGGTCCTAAAACTGATAGACAACTTAAAAACTGATAAATCACCAGGCCCAGATGGCATACATCCAAGAGTTCTGAAAGAACTCAAATGTGAACTTGTGGATCTCCTGACAAAAATATGTAATCTTTCCTTAAAATCTGCCTCAATTCCTGAGGACTTGAAGGTAGCTAATGTCACTCCCATCTTTAAAAAGGGTTCCAGAGGAGATCCGGGAAATTATAGGCCAGTCAGTCTGACGTCGATACCGGGTAAATTGGTGGAAACTGTTATTAAGGAAAGAATTAGTAGGCATATTGATGAACAAAAACTATTGAGGCAGAGTCAGCATGGGTTCTGTAAGGTAAGATTTTGTCTCACTAACCTGTTAGTGTTTTTTGAGGGACTGAACAAACATGTGGAGAAGGGGGACCCAATAGATGTTGTTTACCTTGACTTCCAGAAAGTTTTGATAAAGTTCTTCATCAAAGGCTCCTAAGTAAGCTCAATAGTCATGGGATAATTAATAGGAAACAGAGAGTGAGTATAAATGGGTAATTTTCTCAGTGGAGGGTGGTAAGCAGTGGAGTACCACAGGGATCAGTACTCGGTCCAATGCTTTTTAACTTGTTTATTAATGATTTGGAGTTGGGAGTAAGCAGTGAAGTGGCTAAATTTGCAGATGACACCAAGTTGTTCAGGGTGGTGACAGCCAGGGAGAATTGTAAGGCACTCCAAAGGGATCTGTCGAGGATGGGTGCATGGGTGTCAATGTGGCAAATGGGGTTCAATGTGGCAAAGTGATGCACATTGGAGCCAAAAATCCTAAATATAAATACACATTGATAGGGTCTGAACTGGCAGAGACTGACCAAGAGAGAAATCCTGGAGTTGTAGTAGATAACTCAATGAAAATGTCGAGACAGTGTGCAACTGCAATCAAAAAGGCCAACACTATGTACTTCTTTCTCTATCTGCTCTATCCCATGCATTATTAGGAAGGGAATGGAAAACAAATCAGCCAGTATCATAATGCCCCTGTATAAATCGATGGTGCAACCTCATTTGGAGTACTGTGTACAGTTCTGGTCACACCTCAAAAAGGATATTATAGCATTGGAAAAAGTGCAGAAAAGGGCAACTAGAATGACCAAAGGGTTGGAACACTTTCCCTATGAAGAAAGGTTAAAGTGCTTGGGGCTCTTTAGCTTGGAGAAACGATGGCTGAGGCATGACATGATCAAGGTTTATAAGATTATGCGTGGGATAGAGCAGGTAGAGAAAGAAGTACTTTTCTCCCTTTCTCACAATACAAGAACTCATGGGCGCTCAATGAAATTGCTGAGCGGTTGGGTTCGAACAGATAAAAGGAAGTACTTCTTCACTGAAAGAGTGATTAACACATGGATTTCACTGCTACAGGAGGTGGCGGCGGCTACAAGCATGGGCAACTTTAAGAGGAAACTAGAGAAGTATATGGAGCAGAGATCCATCTGTGGCTATTAGCCACAAAGTATAGATAGGAACTCTCAGGCTGGACCTCCTGATGCACTATATTCTTGGTGCTTGGAGGGGCAACAGTGTCCTGGCCCCACTGCTGGACCTCCTGATGGCACCTGGTATTTTTGGCCACTGTGTGGCAGAGTGTTGGACTAAATGGGCCATTGGTCTGATCCAACATTGACCTCTTATGTTCTTAAGATGGTAAAGTATATTCTGGGCTGTACCACTTGTACTACTTTAGTATGCAAGTAGGGGCTGACATGGTTGAGTGTACATTACGTCCCTTCACATAATCAAGGAGAATTCAAGGAGGAGGGTGGTCGCCTAGATACATTTCTATATGCGGCATTGTGTATGCATGTGTGTGTGTGTGATCAAATGAATGCTCATTTGTACTCAAAAGTAGAATGAGCCAAACAGAAGTTTATCACCTCAATGAGAACTAGTCAGTAATGTCATCACTGGAATAAGCAGGTTGACAACTCACCCTATGAATTACATGGAATTCTACCAAGTGTTTTCATGGCTAAAACTAAAAAATAATAATGGCTAAGAGCAGTGGACTCTAATCTGGAGAACCAGGTTTGATTCCCCAGTTGTCCACATGCAGCCAGCTGGGTGACCTTGGGTCAGTCACAGTTCTCTCAGAGCTGTTCTCTCAGCCCCACCTACCTCACAGGGTGTCTGTTGTGGGGAGAAGAAGGAGACTGTAAGCCACTCTGAGTGAAGGGCAGGGTACAAATCCATTTTTTCTTCTTCTTCCTCTTCCTCCCCCTCCTCCTCTGTAGTATTTGGCAGCATCTATGATCCCTAGAGAAGTGCAGCTGATACTTGTCACTGATGAGTTTAATAGTGATAGCTACCACTACAGTTGGTTTTTTTTTTTTAATGAAAAGGCCCTGAAGCTTGCTAATCCCACTTCTATCTCTGTTTACTGCTGCCTTCTCTGAAGTCTCCTAGCAGGCAACAGTTGCCTGGTATCTTTTTAAATACGCTCTATTAACTGCCATCATATTTCCATCATTCCTCTGGTAATATACAGCAACACCTCTATAATTTAGTGTAATTTGTTTTTATTCATGACTATAACAGGGGTCATGGGAAAGAGGGCACTTTATCCATTTCAGTAATAAACATGTTGGAATGAAAGCTTTAAAAAAAGATGGTGTTAAACAGACATGAAAGGATAATGAGAGGAAAAGAGAAGGGGGCAGGAATGGAGGAGGAAAGAGGGACAGTCTCTCTATCACTCTGTGCAGAGAGCATATTCTGATACTACCCTGCAAAAAATGCTTGTAGAGTATCCCGGACTAAGGACTGTCTATACCCTTGTTGCTCTTAGTGTTAGCAGTCAGACCCCTCCTTTCACAAAGGGGCAGTTTATAGCTAGAATGACCATAAAAACCCTTCTTAAAATAGCACTCCCAAAATCATAAGTGCAGGTCACTGCTTGGTTCAAAATGAAACGAATGCCAGTCAGGAACAAGCCTGGGCAAGTACTTTGGAAGTGTGAGTCAGAGAGTCTGACTGTCTTCCGCCCCACCATCCCTGTAGAGATGAATACTTTGGGACAATGGGTCTCTCAAAATCTATTGACTCACCCTTGGATTAATCCCATCAACACCCAACCTTACTTCCCCTGCACCCACTTACCTTAATTAAGCAGCAGTTAATCAACGCTTAATTCTATTCACCTAAACCATTAGACTTCCTTTCCAGTACTTGCAGGGTCATCAAGCCTCTCCCACACCTTTGTCCACCTCAGGAAAGCTCTTTAAACTACCTTTTTCTGGCAAAATTGTCACCCCTGCCCCAGGGTCCATTTTGCTCTATATCTGGAGCACCCTGCTACCCCAGCAGTGTGTGTGTGTTCTTGGATCCTCCACAAACCCCCACTTGCAGGTGGGGTTTCTACTCTTTCACTTCCCAAAATGCTGACTGTTTTGCTCTTCAACTGCTGCTTCCGTGGACTTCTTCAAGACCAGTAATTATCACCCTTCTCTAAAAAACTCTCCTCTTCCTCTTTTCTCAGTTAGTTCTTCTGTATGTATGCATTTTTGTTTTATTTTCATTTCTGGTTGAACAACTGCCTGGTTTATTTGAGAGTTCTCTTAAGGGGAAAATCCTGGTATACATAGGTGCAGAATCCCAGTTACTCACCTCTCGCTCTGTCTCCTTTGCTCGTTCCCCCAATTAATTAGGACAGCGCCTATTGGGGGTAACATTAGTACTGGTGAAACAAAGTTTGAGTCCAGTGGCAACTTAAAGACCAACAAAGCTTTATTCAAGATATGTGCTTTCGTGTGCATGCACACTTCCTCAGATATACTGAAATGGAAGTTAACAGTCCATACATATAGGCAGATGGTGAAAAGCAAATTACCATACAACATAATGAAGATGTTTTAGCAGATGCAAAGACCAAACAGGAATAACAAGCTAAGTTTATATGGTTACCATTTGTTTGGATTTAATTACGGGGAAAAACACAGTGAAGCAAATAAATATATCAAATATATATAAATATATCAAAATAGACTGATGTGTAAATGTTTCCTTCTTAATTGTGGAATGCTAAGAGTGATTAACTGAGACCTTGTGGTTATGCTCCATTCATCTCCTCTCAAGTATGGAGGTAACTAACAGCATCCTTTTCTTTGAGGTGGGGTGAAAGGTTATGCAGTGTTAATTATGCAGTTTGGTCTTTGCATCTGCTAAAACATCTTCATTATGTTTCATGCTAATTTGCTGTTCACCCTCTGCCTATATATATTGACTGTCTTTCCATTTCAATGTATCTGAGGAAGTGTGTGTGCATATGAAAGCTCATACTTTGAATAAATTAAGGTGCTACTGGACTCAAGCTTTGTTTCACCAGTACTGTTACCCAGATAGGCAGTCCAGGTGCCACTGGACTCAAACTTTGTTCTACTGCTTCAGACCAACATGGCTGCCACCCTGGATTAGTACAGGTGGGCACTGTGCTGATGCTTCCTTATCCCCATTACTCTAGCAAACCACAGGCATACCTAGAATCCAGAGGACATAGCTCCCTGATGCCCCTCTCTTCCAGACTATGCTGACATAATGATTTGAAGACAGATAGCCAAGCAAGGTTGGCCCTGATTCTTACTTTGATGGGAGACCACCAGGGCAGTCTAGGGTCTCTGCACAGAGGCAGGCAATGGCAAGTCACCTTTGAATGTCTCTTGCCTTAAATGCCCCATGAGGTCACCATAAATCAGCTGTGACTTGATGGCACTTTCTACCACCACAAGCAGCCTATCCACAGTACCCTCTTCCTTGCCAAAAACTGTTCTCCTCTGGTCTAGTCAGTTGCATAAACTACCAGCTAGTGAGTGCAGGCTCAACAGTATCACTGTACTACAGGGAAACACAGTGTTAACACCTCCGCATTAGATCCCTTCCAGTCCAGCTTTTGACCAGACCATGGGACGGAGATGGCACTGGTCGCCCTCACGGATGACCTCTGGAGGCATATGGATTGGGGCAGTTCGGCAGTGTTGTTGTTGTTGGACCTGTTTGTGGTGTTCGACTCAGTCGACTACAAACTAAGGATCCACCACCTCGCTGACACTGGGATTCAGGGGTCTGCCTTGCAGTGGCTCTCCTTGTTCCTTCAGAGTTGGGGACAAAGGGTGGTCATTGGGGAACAGCTGTCCCAAAGACACCTGCTAGTTTGCGGAGTGCCCCAAGGAGTGGTGCTTTCCCCAATGTTATTTAACATCTACATGCACCCCCTTGCCCAGATTTCCCAGAAGCATGGGCTGGGATGTCACCAATATGCAGATGACACCCAGCTCTGTCTGTTGTTGGGCGGCTAGTCTGGCTCTAGCCCATAAGATCTGGACCTGGCATTGAAAGCTGTGGCTGGTTGGCTTAGACTGAGTTGACTGAAACTGAATCCGATAAAGACGGTGGTCAGAGCAGTCCGAGGGTAGAGATCCCACTCCTGACCTTTGATGGGGCACTGTTGGTGCCAGTGCTGGAGGTTAGGAGTTTGGGAGTGCTCTTAGATGCCTCCTTAATGATGGAGGCCCAGGTAGCTGCCACTGCGAAGTCAACCTTTTATCACCTTTGGCTGATTAGGCAGTTGGTTCCCTTCCTCGAACACAATGATCTGGTAACAGTGATCCACACAGTGGTCACCTCAAGACTGGATTACTGTAATGCTTTCTATATGGGGCTGCCCTTGTCCCAAATCTGGAAGCCGTGGCCAAGCTGCTGTTGAGTCTGCGCTAGAAGCACTGCACTGGCTGCCTATAGCATACTGAATTCGGTTCAAGGTGCTGGTTCTTGCCTTTAAAGCCCTGTATGGTCAGAGGCCTACATATCTAAGGGACCGCCTTTCCCCACAAGTTCCCTGGAGAGCACTATGATCGGGATCCCAAAACCGTCTGGCCCTTCCAGGCCCCAGAGAAGCCAGGCTGTGATGAGGGCCAGGGCCTTCTGAGTGGTGGTTTCGTACTGGTGGAATAAGTTCCCAGAGGACATCAGGGCCCTGCGGGACCTTTTACAGTTCTGCAGGGCCTGCAAGACAGAGCTCTTCCACCAGGCCTTCAATTAGGGAGCTGCACCTAATAAATTGAGGACCTGGCCCCAATATTAACATCATTATTAACAGCCTGATACAACCCAGACTACAATGTTAGCTGACTGTATGCCCGTTGGATGCTACTACTGCCCGCCATCGCGATACAAACCACCCTAGCACTTTATATTATATTATGTTTTATAATTATATTGTTGTGATTTTACTGAATTTTGTGTTTTAGTTGTTTTATACATCCTATGTAAGCCACTTTAAGCCTGCCCTGGCAGGGAGGGTGGATATTAAATAAATAAATAAATAAATACATAAAAACAGGGTAATTCCATGGTTGCAATCTCTGGCTCCTAAGCAACTTTGCTTGGATTCAGCTGCCTGTGCTAGTGCTTGCAGTGAGGGAAAAGGTATACAAGCACAACACATGACGGAAATCATTGTGGCCTATGTGCCAAAACTCCTTGGTATGTGTGATGCTATACTTGATGGCTTTTAAGCACATTCTCTCATGTCTTTAGTAATGGATTGCTCTTTTTATTGATCTGTTTTTATATTGTGGTAATATATATCAGCTGTTTTGGAGATTTTTTAAAATGAAAAAAGCACTATATAAATATACTACAAGTAAAAAACTGTGTTTTGAAACTGAACATCTTCAAGGAGTCACATATCAAGTGGCGTCAGGTTTTTGATCACCTATATCTCTGCAACTGCTCATAATGATTCTGAACTTCAGAGCTGCCTGTTGAGCCCTGCTCCTCCTAGAACAACTCTTGCTGTTTTTGCTTTGATTGAAATTTTTTCCTAATGCACATTAATCATCAAAAATATGCTTATGGGAGGCAGCCAGACAGCAGCCAAGGCAGCAGAAGCAGATGCGGGCTTTTTATCAAAACAAGAATACTACTATTTTGAGTTTTCAGGGTCTATTCTGAGCCCACTGGGAATAGATTCCAGCACAGTGCAAGGAGAGGTTTAAAGCTGAGCTCCTTTTTACTCTCCCAACTATAGCATACACAAACTGCCTAGGGATGTAATAATGCCCACAATGAGAGTGTAATTGATCTTCTTTTCTTCATCTGTATTCATTTATCCTCCTCCTACTGGATTCAAGTGTCTGAGTATGGCTTTTGCCTTTGTTTTGTCAACTAAAGCCATCTACATTGCATGCACTTCTATATCCTGTTTCCAACTTGTAAGTCTGGATAATGTTCATTGTTCACCAGACCATCCATGCTGCTTGGTGTTAGACTCTGCCCCAAGTTCCACTCACCCATGTGGAAGAGCATCCCTGTTTTAATCTGCAAAATGCTAGAGAGCACGTATTAACCATCTTAACATATGCATAAGAAGTTAGCTAACCAACTAATGCAGGTTTGAAAGACAAAATGCTAGAGGTTAAAAATGGAGAGGAATGATATAATTGGGCTGAAGATCCTGTGAAAAATACTGTTTCCTGGTAATGCTTGAAGCCATTGGCTGGCTGTCATTGCTGCTCCATTTCTTTCTAGTAACATATGGTTTATTTCTATGTTTACATTATTCTAGAAGCCAGAAAGCACATGACCCTCTTTCACTAGGAATGGAAGATGCAGGAAATACTGTTGTGGGAGCTCTAAAAAGAGCAGGTACCGTCCCCTTCGCCAGCTGTGTAGACAGCCCCATGTACTTAATAAAAGACAGTATTTTGGCAGTCAAAGCTGTGGCCGAGTTCAGACTGGCAGTTTGAAGTGGGAGGGAGTCGTGGCAAAAAAGACAGTTTGTTCCGGGTTTTCCCGGTCACACTGCACCGACTGATGCGGGAGCGCAAGGGAATGTTCACACTGTTGGCCCGCCTCTGGCGGAGGCATGGCTGTAAAGTGCGGCTTTCTTTTTGGTAATCTGGAGATATGCGCTTATGCGCATAAGCGCACAGGACAAAACACGGTTTTTTGCATTCACACTTTGTTGGTGCAGGATGGACGTGGGATAATCAAGCTTTCCAGGGTTTGATACCACTTTCACCAGGTATCTTTTAAACTCGGGAGTGAAGCGTTACAAGACGGGTTAAGTACGGCTGGGGAACGCCGGACAGATGTGCCTCTGTGAATGGCCCCTTTAATCTAGTTGTGGAACGTTTCTGAAACATGCCTATTTTGGGGCAAACTGCCACTCTGAACTCGGTCTGTGTTTAGCAAAGAACTGGGAGTAAAATTGTCTCAAATGGGAGTTGGGGCCCCTTGTGTTAGAGAATTGCAGGTTATCCTTACTACCCCATTGATCTCAAACATGTCACCATGTAAGGAAGCAAAAATTAATTAACTTCTGTTAAATCATTGTACCTTTCCCCCCCAACTCTTCCAGTATAAGATACCAAGTAAGAAGATGCTGAGGAGACTAGCTGAGTAATAAGAAGAACCTCCTCCTTTTTATAAGGAAGCCGGAAGTATTCAAGCAAACACTCTCTTGATGGGTCACTGCCACATAACTCTACATGCTGACCCTAGATGTTTATGCCTGCTACATACAGCACTATTCTCAACCACATGGCCATGGGAATTGGAAAATATGGCACTATTACAGACACTGTAGTACACATTTCAAATCTCTGTTAGACACACACATTATTATGTAAAGTGAAGCAATCAAGTTATTTTTGTCCCAGCGTTGGATGATGTTATGTGATAATTGTGATGGACAGGAGGCTGTCCTGCCTGTGAAAGGAAAAACATCCATTCAGCTGTTTATCCCTGAGCCTATGAGAGTGCTGCTCCAGCATCCAATCACCTTTCAGAGGGAGGAAGAAATGTTGGAGGGAAGGACAGAGGCAGTTTGGTTTAGGTACGCCTCAGGGAGAAGGCAACGATAGTTTGGGTCTGCCTCAGCAAAAGAGCAGACAGTTTGAAGGGTCATAGTCTTTTTCATTGCAGTGCAAAATTGCAAGGGGATTGCTGGTAGTCATCAGATGCCTTTTCTGAATGGCACTGCCTCATATTCAGACTACAACTCATACCTAAATGATTCTGCCAGTAATAGTTTACCACAGAGATCAATCCTCAGACACAATTGGAAGTGCCTCTAGAGTCTTAGTTCCACAGGAGAATGTTTTCTGCTCATGGAGAGTACATAATTTTTCAAGGGCTTTTCAATATTCATATTTATATTCATAGTTGCTAGTCTCCCCTCCCCCTGAAAAATCCCTTTACTTACATAGTCTATGTAACTGTGCAACCTAACACAGGGTCACCACTAGGAGATGAAGTGGTAGAGAACAAGCTATGGTCAAATCAATACATTCGGAGCTGACACGATGGCAAAACTTACTATCGTGAAGTATAGTAGCAAAAATATTGAACCAACTGTTGTATATTTGATGCACTAGATCTCATCAAGACTCCACAGACTATCAAGAGACTACAGAAAATTGCATTGGAACTAATAGAGTAAGTATACAGGGAAAAAAATCCCTAACCATCAATAAAGGGAAAATAGAACACTGGGTTATTTATTATTTCAAAAGCTGTCCCCCCACCCCAAATCATGTATAAGAAGTCACAGTTAGGCACATAATGGCCTGGACACAAAATACGGTTTTTCTTGTGCTCATATGCACACACAGAATTCCTAACCCAGAGAACTGTTTTCTTCAATAAGCACATGAAATGACTGAACAAATGAGCTTTTCATTCATATCAATGGAATGGGGTGCTTCCATGTATGCATCTATTTCATGTCCCCAAACTGTAACTCAAAACTAGTTAACACAGGGGGGTGTGGTATCGTAAGATTGCAAATGGATGCCTGAACCCAGAGCTCCTCCACAAACCTCCCCCCGTGAGCACTATACAGCCACCACAACCATCCATTTTCCATACTGGGCATGGGAAAACAATCGAGATCCACTGGAGCAATGCCTAAAGTAAAAACAAGGTCGGTGTCCACCTATTTTTCGCTACAACATGACTTTTCTCCACTGAGGCCTAAAGACTCAGCGAAATCTAAAATGGCGGATGGGACTAATGACTCCCCAGCCAAGGGAGTCACCGTTACGCGCAAAGAGTTCTTTGGTATTCTCCAAAGCCTGGAGAAAAATATGGCTGCGATCACTGCAGAACTTATTAAACCGATTGCAGACCAGATTTCTGAATTTCAGAAATCACTCGACAAAGTGGCCCAAATGGCTGACTTAGCTTTAGAAGCAGGCCTTGCTGCGCAGGAAGACACCCGATTTTTACTAAAAAGGGAGGAATGGGCCACAGAGAAATTACTTGTCTTAGATAACCAACTTAGAGCCCACAACCTCAAATTTCGAGGCTTCCCTGAAAAAGTGGAAGAAAATAAAGAGCTCCCGGTATTTATAGCTTCATGGGTAGCCAGCATATTACAAACTGAGTCTGGAGTTGTGCCCTTATTGGACTTTGCTTACAGATTGGGACTGATTACACAGCATCAACCTAAAACCTGGCCAAGAGATATCATAGTGAGATTCACCAACCTATGCACCAAACAAGCTGTGATGGCCCACGCTCGACAGAATGGACACTTGCAATTTCAAGATAGCAAAATATTGGTGATGCAGGATTTATCACAGGAAACTCTGCTTAAAAGACGCATGCTTAAACCCATCACTACAACACTGGCTAAAGCTAGAATTAAATACAAATGGGTATCATATTGCAGGCTGCAAGTTATATACCAAGAGCATACATTAAATGCATCAGATGTGGAATCAGGCCTAGTACTCTTAAAAGCTTTGCATCTGGACCCTCCTCTTCTTGATTCACAAGAAGAAGATCAGCAAGGAAAAGTGCACAACAGATTTAGCTGGCGTAGACCTGGAAGACATTGTACTAGATAAATAACTTGGCTTATTTATGCTCACAATACTTAATTATAAACAAAAATTAATATTAGAACTGAAAGTCGTCTTTAGAATTGTCATAGGTGGCTGTATTTGAATCAGCCTTAGAATATCAGTTTATAGGGGAGAGGGGAGGGGCAATAATTTGTTCTAGCCCAGCAGTTTCACACTTTTTAGATAAATAACAATAAGCATTTAATACAGTATTTTAAGTCTTTTAAGACATATTTGGCTAAATTTCCCTGTAAGTAAGGGAGCATGGAGTTAAGATGTTGACTCCACGAGTGCTGAAGTTGTATTTGTTTATTTTGATTAACTTCTTTATTTTTCTGTATAATTCCAGTAGACTGAATTTCAAACTTTTTTGGTGGTTCCAGAAGTTCCAGTTGGTTTTTATACATCCTACTTCTACATCTAGGAGGCGGCTCCAATTAGAAGCATGTATTGTGGTATTTTGGCACAACATTTTAATCATTTATAAGTATATTAAGAATATTGGTTTCTGTGTTACATTAGATGATTATTTAAATAGAAAGTAGAAATGTTAAATTTACCTCTGTAAATTGCAGAGGATTGAATAACTTAATCAAGAAAAAATGAATTGCTAATGCTCTTTTAAAACAAGGAGCAGAAGTGGTATTTTTGCAAGAGACTCACCTAAATAAGAAAAAAAGTGTGGTATTTAACTCCCCTAAAATTTCCTCAACAATATTTAGCAGCAGGTTCCACAAAGTCCAGGGGGGTTGCTATTTAATTTAACAGAAATATAAGATATAAATCAGAAAAGATATGTAGAAATCCATTAGGAAGATTCATATTTTTTAAAGGAACCCTTAATGGAGAGAGGCTAACTTTGGTTTCTCTATATGCCCTCAATGCTGGACTAATTGAATTTTTAAAGGATACCTTAACCAAATTGGCAGATTTCAGTGACGACCCTTACGTTATAGGTGGGGATTTTAACTTTATTGCCAATTCTTTTCTAGATAGAGCTAGATTGAAAACAGGGAATATACCTTATGCCAAGTCAATATCAGATTTTGATACCCAGCTAGCAGCCCTTTTAACCAAATTTCATTTAACCGATTTGTGGAGACTCAGACATGGAATAGAAAAAGATTACACTTACTATTTAGCCAAACATAATGTTCACTCTCGCATAGATTTTTATTTAGTATCTACACATATTAGTAGCCTTTTCCCCACAGCAGATATAGGGGTTAGACTGTGGTCAGACCACTCCCCGGTGATCTGTTGTATGCAGAATAAAGAACAAGACATCTGCAGTCATATCTGGAAATTAGATAGTACGCTTTTATTAATCCCAACAATAGCAGACACTATAGAAAAGGAAATAAAGGAATACTTTAAGTTTAATTCCTCTTGTGGCACTCCACAAAACATAACTTGGGATGCCTTTAAGGCAGTCCTTAGAGGAAAGATCATGGCTAAAGCAGCATCCGATAAGAAAGAACAAGCGAAATTACGTGAGGAAATCACAAACAATATTAAACTACTCGAAGATGACTTTAAAAAACATTGCAAGAAAAAAACTTATCAAAAATTAGTACTTGTACGAAAGAAGCTTGAAGTTATGGAAGTTTCTACAATTCAAAAAAAGCTTTTATATGTAAAACAAAAATACTGGTTATCCGGCGCAAGAGCCCTTAGGTTGTTGGCATGGAAAATACGTAAAAAAACCCACAGAGAATACCATACCAGCAATTAAAGATAAGGATGGCAACCTAAAGTTTGCCACCCGAGACATTAAAGGTGGTTTCTTAGAATATTACGAATCATTATATACCTCAACAAAACCTCCACTTGCAAAAATAGAAGAGGTTTTTTTGTAAAATTTCCTTTACAAAAAAATCTTAACAGAACATCATAGGGAGTATTTAGAAACACCAATTACTGCCCTGAAAATCCAGAATACAATTAAGACACGTAAAAATAATAAATCGCCGGGCACAGATGGCTTCACAGCTGAATTCTCTTGTAACACCACACTTAACAGAAACCTGTAACAATGCTATACGGATAGGTGAAATACCTCCCACGTGGAGCATGGCAAAAATAATAGTTATCCCCAAGAAAGGAAGGGACCCACACTTCCTGAGCTCATACTGCCCAATATCGTTATTGAATACTGATTATAAAATTTTGACAGCGACATTAGCAGCTAGGCTCAACAAACGGATTGGAACATATATACACCCCAACCAAACTGGATTTATTCCAGGTCGGGACATCTCCGATAATACAAGGAAAATTATTAATATTATACAATTTGGTACCAAAAACAATACCCAGTCTTTTATTTTGTCAGTAGATATGGAAAAAGTTTGACACTATAGAACTCTGTTATTTAGAAATCTTTTAAATTATATGAATTTTGGCCCCCTTTTCCTATCAGCAGTTAAAGCAATGTACCATTCACCCAAAGCGTTCATCCAAATTAATAATTCAGACACAGAAGTTTTCACCCATGTCACCTCTGCTGTTTGCAATCGCTATGGAACCGTTTGCACAGGCTGTAAGAGATAATGACAACATACAAGGCCCCAAGCAAATAAAACTTAGCTTGTTTGCAGATGACCTGGCCTTGACACTTACACAACCAGAAAAGAGTCTACCAGAACGTGAAAATCTTTTGTTAAATTTCAGTGTAGTATCGGATCTTAGAGCAAATTCTTCTAAGACACTGCTTTATCCTATGAACCTATCTAAAACCCAACAGACCTATATCAAATCTAATTTTCAGTATAGCTGGGTAGCAAAAAGCTGGTCAAACCTGGGCATAAAAATCCCACTTAACATAAAATATCTTTTAAAAACAAATTTTAATCCTCTTAAAAGTATAATTGAAGTTCCCCATTGGAAACAGACCCTAGCACTCTCCTCATGGATGGAGAAAATCCAAACCATTAAAAACTTTATTTTTCCTAAATTTTTGTATTTAATGCACACAATTCCTATAGAAATTCCAAAGGCATATTTTAAATCATGGCAAAAAGCCCTCTCAAACTTCATTTGGAAATCACCAAAACCTAGGATTAGCTATAATACTTTTAAAAAACCTATTCTCAAAGGAGGACTAGCTTTACCGGACCTGACACTTTATCATGAAGCAGCAACATTAACAGGGCTCTTAAAAACCTACAATAGGGAATTTGAAAGTGACTGGAAACTTATTGAAGGCTCATATTTAGGAGACCAAAATTTACAAACCCTTTTATGGGAAAGTCCAACTAAGAGACCTGCCACTATTCATCAGAATTATTTTCTGAATAATATTTTTAAAGTTTGGGACAAAAGAAAGAAGATATTAGCTCCCTCACCATCACCAATGACTACATTTGTAGAACAATCCTGGTTTATACCAGCCACGTCACTAGGAACTTTTGAAGCCTGGAAACAAAACAACCTTACTCGTTTTATAGACATAAAGCAGGGGCCTAATCTAGCAAAAAAGGAATACCTGGAACAAAAATACTCTTGCCACTTACCCTGGCTTGAATACCACCAAATTTCTTCATTATACCATTCTGCATATTATCAAGAGGGACTACATCGACCTCTTATGGATTTTGAACAACTTTTGAAAAATAAGTATTTGCATCTCAAAAGCAAAATAACATCCCTATATAAAATCCTAACAAAGTCATTATCCTCCCATCCACTAAGATACCAAGTTAGTTGTCAGGCAGACTGTGACAGCCCATTATCAGAGAGAGACTGGGAAAAGATATGGACCTCCCCATCACTCTCATCCAAAACTCTAGCTGTGAGGCTTCAGGCTTATAAAATGCTGATGAGATGGTATATGACACCTAGTAAAATTAACCATATAACCCCCTCCTACTCACCATTATGTTGGACGAAATGTGGAGCACATGGCTCCTTTTTACATTGTTGGTGGGAGTGTAGTATTGTTAAAGAATTATGAGAAAGAGTATTTATTTATGTTAAGGAAATAACAGGGTATGAAGTTATTAAAACCCCAGAATTGGTTTTATTAGATTTATGGAAAGATAATGCTGTCCCTAGAATGTACCAAGATCTTATATCTACTTCACTAACAGCAGCTAAGACTATAATTGCAGCAAGCTGGAAGGACTCTACTTCTATTTCTAGTGTTCGATGGTTCACCAAATTATGGGAACTACTGGCAATTGACAAAATATCTGACTCCATAAAGAGGATGGAAGAACAACAATTTACATCAAGTCTTTCTGCTAAATGGTCCCCTTTTTTGGATTATGTGAACAACAAAACAACTACACCGATAAGCTTTATTCCATCAAAATACAAGGAAATACTTACCTGGCTATGAGGATTGATCCGGGATATTCCCAGCGGTTTTGCAATGTACTTGAAGTCAGAACCTAATGTAAAAGACTCTTAGGAAACCCTCGGTCTGGAACGGGACTATTCAATATTTACAGTTTGTAGTTAATCACTTGATCTGAATATTCCAATTGAATATGTTTAGTGTTTATGTGTTATTTTTATTTTGTTTATTGTCCAAAATTTAATAAAAATTATTTAATAATAATAAAAAACTAGTTAACACAGCTTCTTTTCCAATGACCTAAAACAGAACTCAACATACAATCTCACAGTTGCTTTGAATTTCCATTGCAATTGTACCCTTCACAACCAATATCCCCCTCCTCCCAAGATTTCTTTTTATTTTGTCCTCAATTTTCAGTCGACTTATGACAACCTTGTACAGTACTCAAGGCAAGAGTCATTCAGAGGTGGTCTGCAATTGCCCGCCTTATGTACTGACCCTTCTATTCCTTGGTGGTCTCTTATCCAAATACTGACCAAGGTAGATCCTGCTTAGCTTCTGAGATCTGATGAGATTAGGTTAGCATGGCCTATCCAGATCACTCAGGGTTACTGATTCAAAATTGAGTTCCATGATGGATGAAGGGTAGGATTCCCCCCTTCTGCACATGCAGCAAGCTGGGTGACCTTGAATCAGTCACAGTTCTCTCAGAACTCTCTCACCCCACCTTCCTCACAGGATGTCTGTTGTGGGGAGAAGAAGGGAAGGTGATTGTAAGCCACTCTGAGATTCCTTTGGGTAGTGAAGAGCAGCGTATAAAACCAACTCTTCTTCTTCTTAGGAGATAAATGTAACAAGTAAATAAATAAAATAGTTCAATTGTCAGGAAGTTCTTTCTGGGGTTGAAGTTTCCATCCTTAAGAAGGAGAGTCTCTAACCATCAAAAAAGGAGAAAGGTAGGAGCAGAAAACTGTGTTTTTGTCTCCTTCCTGCTAGCATATTATCTGAATGAGTCTTCAGAATAGCAGGTAATATGGTGATTCCTAGCAGTACCTGTAATGTTGCAATTAGCTGAAATCTTAGCTCTGATTAAAATCGACTTTCTAACTGATAGGCTAGAATGAAAACACAGCTAAAAATGCATTTTAAAAACCTTGATAATCTTTAAAGGTGATAACAGGCTGGCAGCAGTTCCAGTAGCTGTGACTTTCTTTTCCCACTTGGCTGGCTGTCAAAATATTTTTTATTTCTTTAAAGGCCCAACCCCAGTAAATCACAAATGCAAACAGGGGTCATTTCCTGCAGGAGCGCACAGGAGTGGACCTTCGGAAGTAAAGAGCCCAGGGGGTGGGCACATGCAACAAGCCCCACCTCCTGCTTCCAGCCGCCCTCAGTCAGAGCAAGAAGCAGCCAGGTAAGTTGCAGAGCTCCCACCGGGCCAAAACAGTCCAGTGGCACCTTTAAGACCAAGTTTTATTCAGGTACAAGCTCTCCCTCCTCTGCGAGGACAGATCTGCACGTTCCCCCCCCCCCAAATAGCTAGCAATCCAAAACAGTCCAGTGGAGCCTAAGCGGTGGGTGTTGCCTTCTGACACACTTCCGGTGATGTCAGGGGGTGTGACATATGCAAATGAGCTATGCTAATGAGCTATGCTAATGAGCTCCTGCACCTCTTTTTCTACGAAATGACCCCTGAATGAAAATATCAAAGGTCTGAGTTCTAGTACACATACTTGAAATCAGGCAGAAGCATCAGTCTAGGGTTGCCAGCCTCCAGATGGGACCTGGGGATCTCCAGCTTTTACAACTCATCTCCAGCTGAAAGATATCAGCTCCCCTGGAGAAAATAGCTGCTTTGAAGGGAGGACTCTATGACATTGTACCATGCTGAGGCCTCTCCCCTCCCCAAACCCTGCCTTCTCCTGGGTTCACCCCCCCCAAGTATCCAGGTATTTTCCAACGCAGACCCGGCAACCCTACCTCAGTCTTATATTAACTATAAGGTTACCTTAAATTTGATTTGTGACAATGAATGCTGACTTCTGAAAGAGAAGTAGGAAACTCTCCAAGGATGTCAAGCATTTCCCTCATCATTATTAGATTAGTATGTTATCACAGTTTGAAATATTTTGTTCCTCTGTCACACCACTGACCCCAAAATCAATGGAATTCATGCTTAACTACAAATACAGGTTTTTTGCAATGAAGCAGTTACATGGCACAGTAAAGGAACTGTGACTTTTTGTGAATAGTAGGCACAGCTGGAGAATGCAGTTTCTCACTACATAACCATTCATCGTAGAAATATTTTAACTATGCAGTACCTAAAGTTTTTAAATCCTACACAAGCTCAGCTACTGTCTACTTCGTTTGTTATCTTCTCTCAAATGCTCTCCTCTGTTCTTCCTGCCATGTGGCTTTCTATGCCTAGGACAGCCTATCCCCAGAGAACCAGTTTGGTGTAGTGGTTAAGAGCAGTGGACTCTAATCTGGAGAACTGGGTTCAATTCCCCACTCCTCCACTTGAAGCCGGCTGGGTGACCTTGGGTCAGTTATAGTTCTCTCAGCCCAAAAAATAAACCTAGCTCGCCACAAAAAAGAACTAGAGTTTCAGGCTGCCAGATAATCTTCAGATCTCCTGGCTATACTACATCCACTGCCATATGATAATTAATTAGCCTTTCCCCCTTTTACTCAAGCCATGTAATCTCAAAATAGGTTTGCCAGGTCCCCTCACCATTGTGACAGCGACACGCTGGTTTTGGGTTTTTTGCCTTCAAAACCATAGAGTTTGCCCAAAACCAGAGTGTCACTGTGTGGTGTCCCTGTTTGGGGGTGGGAGTTCACCCACCATCCAGCTTGCCGGCAGTGGATTGAAGCCCCCAAAAGTGGGGGAGCCCCTGCTGGGACCTGGGGGCTGGCATCTCTATTTCAAAACCATTTTCTGAACCTCTCTGACTTCACCATACCAGCTTCTCTACTGTTAACGTCATTCTTCCCTGAATCCTCATGGTATAATTCGTGACTCTGATGTCAGTCCCCTAGCCTCTCCTCTATTGTGAGAGATTGCATTGCCTATGCATTGTTGAGCCCTTTAGTCCTTCTTGCCAGGAACTGTGTCATCACTGTGCTCTCTACAGAACCTGGCACCCCTCAGGTATATTTTAGAGACATTCAGCAGTTAATATGTAAAAGCATGCAGAATTACTGTGCTCTCACATTCTATCCATTGGCTTGCTTTGATGAATTATTTTGTGTCCACATTATTGAATAATCCTTTTGAGATGAAGCTCATTTTTGCAAAGAGTTAATTCAGTTGTCATGGTTTGATTTTTGGATGCATCAGAAGCTGTCAATTATCAAGAACCTATTTTAATTTTTTTTGAAGGATGAAAACACCCTTAGGACTTACATTTAATGGGACAAGTGTTCAGGTCACCTTCTTCACAGACGTTTGGTTACTGCCAGCAATCAAATTCACAGCATTCACTGTCTTATCCAGATGTTCTGCTGCTCAAGGCACTCTTAGTACACCCAGCAAGAGAATGTTACCAAATTCTCCAACAAGCCTAGTTGTCTGGATCAAAGGTGTTCCAACTGCTAATATGCTTGAGGCAGAATATACTGGTAGCTATACATGGATCCTTGAAAAAGGTTTCTAGGCTGCTTCTCAGCAGCACCTACATTTGGGCAATTTATCAGAGTTAAAACAAGGGGCAGGTATTGAATGAAAATAGTCTTTTCCTGCCATAGATCACCCTTCTTGGCCTAGATTGTTAAAGGAACACTTTCCCTTGAGGGACAGATTAAATTAGAGATTTAACTTAAAGTATAAAAATCAGTTAGATGAAAATTACAATGTAATATCCTATCAAACTAAAGAAAAAGATGAATAGCCCACCTCCTGTGATATGAACACTTTAAGCTGAGACGTACTGAAGAAAAACCTTGAAGGAATGTAATATATGTAGAGAACTTGCTGACTCAGACAGTATTATAGAATCAAATGAGGGTTTCCTTTTTTGTGTGAAAAAAAATCTTAACATGAACAAACTGTTACAAGATTGTTAATGTCTTTTATGAGGAAGAATGGATTTTATGAAGAAGGGGGATCAAGGTTTGAGAAGGCCTATCACAGTAAGGCAGCATTATTTTTTGCTATATGGGAAATCTACTCGACCATTTTTTTAAATTAGTTTATACCAAGCAGGTTTATTGTGTAATTGTATTGTATTGTATTGTTGTATTGTAGTTTTTATTCTGTAGACACCCTCAGGCAACTTTTCTTCAGAGATTATGGTTTGGAAATATATAAAATGTATGTGTATAAATGAGATCAATAAGATATCTATTGATATATGTTGGAAGTGTGACAGCAACAAAGGAAATTTTATCCATTTGTGATGGGTCTGCAAGGTAAAAATGTAGCAAAGTCTAGGATAAACTATACCAATGCAGCCAAGAACATTTTTGAGAATAGAAAATGAAGAAAGGATATATTATAGGGCTGTCCTGGTCAGGATATGTGAACAATGGAAATGAGAGACCAAAAGCTAGACAAGTTTTGGAAATGTGAAAAATGTCTAATTATTAGTAAAAATTGTAGAACAAAGACAGATTCTCTAGCTCTAATTATATGATTCTGTAGAAAACTGAATCCAAGGACAGATAAACCATTTTCTCTTATAAAGAATGTAAGAAAGAGGTACTGCTTATTATTATATATTACAAGTGGGGACCCGTAAGAAAATTGCAGGAGTGGCTACCCCATTCCCCTTACCTCTGCTTCTTCCCCTCTCTCCCTACTTCTCTCACTTTCTTTTTTCTTCCCGCCACCCCTTTTTTTACTCTCCCCCCCCTCCATGCCTGTCACTCCCTTTCTGCCACCACCCCATCACTCTTTCTGCCCCTGTCCCTCTCCCGGCCTCCCACCTACTTCCTCCCCCCCCCACAGCAGCAGTGGCAGCAGCTGCTCTCCAGGAATCACAATGGATTGCCCAAATAGAGAAATCAGTTCCTCTTAGGGTTGCGAGCTCCAAGTTGGGAAATTCCTGGAGATTTTGGGGGATGAGGTTTGAGCTTGGAAGTGACCTCAGCAGGGTATAATACCATAAACTCTGCCCTTCAAAGCATCCATTTTCTCTGGGGGAACTGATCTCTGTCTTCTGGGGAACAGTTTATATTTTATTTTATTTATTATTTGCATTTATATCCCGCCCATCCTGCGGGCGGGATCAGGGCAGGTAACATCATTAATTGTAATTCTAGGAGATCTCCAGCCCTCATACAGCAGTTGGCAACGTTATTTCCCATGGAGGAAATGACTGCTTTGGAGGGTGGAGTCTATGGCATTATATCTGTCTGAAGTCCCTGCCCGCCTCAATCCCCACCATCCCCAGGCTCCACCCCTCAAAAGGCCAGGAACTCTAAGTTTTCTGCTCCAAAGGGAATTTTTTTTTTGGTAAATTTATTTTTCATATTTTCACCTTAACAATGTATTTAATCCATACAATTATAGTTTTCTTGTTTTATACATCTCTATTAAAAACAGTTTCTTTCGTTCAAATATGCTTTCCACTAGAAATTTATCACAATTCAGTCTTTTTTCTTGTGTTTTAGCCAGTCGTATACAATCTTCCATCTTTTCCAAAATACCTCTTCTGGTTTATTATTCAATATTAAGCTAAGTTTGTCCATCTCCGCTATATCCAGAATCTTATGTTTAAGTTCTCTTATAGATGGTATGGCTTTCGACTTCCACCGTCTAGATACCAAAATTCTAGCTGCTGTTAATGCATATATTATTATACTTTTATGGTTTTTTACATTATCCGGAATCATGTTTAGTAGATAAATCTCAGGATTTAAAGGTAATTTTAGTTTAAATACCTCAAAGAAGATTTTTTGAATTTTTTCCCAATAATTTTGTATTTTACCACACCTCCACCATATATGAAGGTATGTTCCTATGTTCTTCCCACATCTCCAGCATAAATTTGAAGCTTTGGGGTAGCATTTAGAAATTTTATCAGGGGTCCAATGCCACCTGTAGAACATTTTATAAATATTTTCTTTATATGATGTCGCTCTTGTATATTTTATTGAGTTCCATGTTTTAAGCCATTGGTTCACCTCTAAAGTAATCCCTATCTCTCTATTCCAGGTTATCATTGAGTTCTTAATAATTTCTTTCTCCATTTCCTCCTCTAGGAATTTAGAATATAATTTTTGAACTAGTTTATCACTTGAGGAGAACCAAATTTTATCTATTTCATTCTTAGTTGCATAGAAGCCTATTTTCCTGTCTAACATGTATCTTGTATTTAATATACTTTTATCCCACCATGTTAATTGGATATATTGTTTTTTTAATATTTCATCTCTTTTAATTTCCATTTTCTCATTTAAAAGAGTGCCATATGTTTGTTTGTTTTTCTCCAGTCAGTAGTGATGGTTTTATAAATGCTTCTAAAGGGGAGATCCACAAGGGAGTTTTAGTATAAAATTTTTGTTTTATAGTATTCCAGGATTTCATTAAAACATTTCTTATTATATTTGTATGGAAGCTGGTATGTATTTTATCTTTACCATACCACATGTATGCATGCCATCCCATTGGCAAATCAACTCCTTCTAACGTTAAAGTTCTCCCATCTTTTAATTCCACCCAGTCTTTGATCCATACCATTGCTGCAGCCAAATAGTATAACTGCCAGTTGGGTACTGCAAATCCCCCTTTCTCTCTGCTGTCCTGTAAATATTTACTTTTAATTCTCGGCTTCTTAGACTGCCATATGAATTTACTTGTTAACTTCTCTAAATCTTTAAAGAATTTATAAGTTCTCAATATAGGTAAATTTTGCACCAAAAACAAAAATCTTGGGAGGATATTCATTTTTATGGTTGTTATTCTTCCCATTAGTGACAAATGCTTTTCCCCCCAATTTTCCAGATCTCTTTTTATCTCGTTTAGAAGTTTTATATAGTTGTTTTCATATAACGTTGAGGTATTATCTGATATCCAGATCCCTAGATATTTTGCTATCTGCACTACCTCCATTTTTGATACCTCTTTTAACCTATTTAACAGTCCGTGGGAGCAATTTTTTGCTATAATTTTTGTTTTTTGTAGATTTATTTTAAATCCAGCGAATTCACCAAATTCTTTTATATCCTTTATTAGGATTGATAATGACTGTTCTGGATCTTCAAGTATAAATATCATGTCATCGACGAAAGCCTGTACTTTATATTCTTCCCCTTTTACTCTCAATCCTCTTATCACTTCATTAGATCTAATTTTATCCATTAATGATTCAATTACGAAAATGAACAATAATGGCGAGAGGGGATACCCCTGTCTTGTACCTTTTTGAATTTGAATATTTTGGGATAATTCACCATTTATTAAGATTTTGGCACATTGTTTGTTATATATGGCTTTTATCATTGCATAAATGTTTTCCCCACATTCCCACATTTCTAATTTTTTAAAATATGTATGTCCAGTTGATGTTATCGAATGCCTTCTCTGCGTCCAAAAGTATTAGCGCCATCTGCTTTCCTAGTTGCATTTCATAATATTCCAGCACATTTATTATGTTCCTAATATTATTCTGTATCCTTCTTTTTGGTAAAAAACCTGATTGATCTCTATGAATTACTTTCGAAAGCACTCTTTTCATTCTATTAGCCAGTATCTTGGCAAAAACTTTATAGTCCGTGTTTAATAAGGAAATAGGCCTGTAATTTCTTATTTCTTCCTCATCGGAGTTCGGGTTATGTATTAGAGTGATAAGCGCCTCATTCCATGAGGCTGGGACTTCATTTGTTTGTGGTATATTTTGTATTAGTTCTTTAAAGGGTTCCGTTATCTACTCTTCAAAAGTCTGATAAAACTCTATTGGAATCCCATCTGGGCCCGGAGATTTCTTTTCCCCCCATCTTTTATCGCCTCTACTATATCATGAATCGCTATGGGTTCATTTAATATATCAATCTGCTCTTTATTAAACTTCCCTTTTTCCCACTTCTTTTGATATTCTTGCATTTCTTTCCCTCCCACTTCTTCCTTTTTATACAAATTGCCATAGAAATTCTGAATTGTATCTTCTAACTCTTTCTGCGACGTCAATCCCTCGCCTTTTTCGTTTTTAAGTCTTTTTATTACTCTGCATTCTTTCTCTTTTCTCAATTTCTAAGTGAGCCACCTTGTTGGCTTGTTAGCATTTTCAAAATAGTATAATTTTGCCCTTTCTATTTTCTTTGCTGTCTCTTGCGTTAGGAGTAAGTTTAACTGATGTTGTAACTTATTTATTCTGTTCCTTGTATTCTTTAAATCTTTATTAGATTTTATGGACCTATTTTCTTCTTCCTGTATTTCCAAAGGGAAAAATTTCACCAACATGTTGTTTTCTTGTGCAAAGTTGCTGTCAATCTCAAGTGAAAGTGCAAAAATGCTTTAGAGAGCAGGGAAACTTCCATTCATTCCCCAGTCCAGCCGACTGTGGAGTGGCTGAATTTCTGTTGCCCCCATGTCTCTGGCTTGAGGCCAGGTCAGCACAGGCAGCAGGAGCCTTTCCTCACCTCCTGTAAGATGAAGACTGCCTCCTCCCTGGATGGGCTAGAGCCTATATTGATGCTGCCCCGGCCCTTGGGACAGGCCCTCTTTTCCCACACTTTTTGGCCTTGGGGCAGCTGGGAACTGTAGGCCAGCAGATGAGGAAGCCCTATTCGACCCAGTGAGTGATACCCCTGCAGGCCCCTCTCTGGAACTACAGCTCAATTAAACCTTATGGGGGAACATTTTAAACAAACAACCACAGATGGCAGCCATCTTTCAGACACAGGTAATTGCCATTTCGTTACACCTACCAACAGCCACTGAAGGGAAAGTTAGTCCCACACAGGTGGCAAGCAGGAGAAGTGTCTTCATCAAGAGAGAAAGCTGTTTGCCAGTAAGTCTGACAGGGCACAGTGGCTGAAGGGGGAGTGGGCGGGGAAAAGGAGCAAACCCAGCACCCGGCCAATGGCACGCGAGTACTCTTGAGTGGCAGCTGACGGGCCAATGGCTGAGGGAGTGCATTGCACAGCCAATGGGAGAACTGCAAAGGGCCACTCCAAAACACAATTATATATAAGGAGAGAAGATTTTTATTGAGTAATTGTCTAGCATAGAAGCTATATCTTTTATGAACCTGTAGGGTAGATATTTTGGGTAGTTTTATGGGTGTGTCTCTTGCATACAAGGGCTGTGCAGAGTAAAGAGCACAGGGAAACCCAGATTAAGAGCAAGCGTGGTGGTGCAATCCCTTTTTATTACAATCTGGTACACTAGCTATCTATAACCCACTTCCACCACCCAGTGTTTTAAGTACAGAATGACCCACTACGGAGAGTACCAAGGTATCCAGCAGGTTGTCCCACTCCTGTTATTTTGCTATATTAAAGTGTTTCTTATCAAGTACCACACTGATGAAGTGCTCAATTAAGTGTCAATAAGAATTCAAGTGAGATAGATCACATATATCACATACAGATGAGCCTGTTTTTGTTTGAATGTCTGTAAATTTGTTTTTGTCTTTTTGTGTGGTTAAATTTAATAAATAAAGCATATTTAAAAAAAAGTAGTTAGGAGTAGTAGTCTGAGTTTCAGACTCAGATCTGGGAGGCTAGGGTCTGGGAGACCTGGGTATAAATCCGTACTCTGCCATGGAAGCTTCCTTCCTTTATAAACTTGGGCCAGTTGTACCCTCTCAGCCTTACATACCTCAGGGTTCAGGTGGGTAGCCATGTTGGTCTGGAGCTAGGGTTGCCAAGTCCAACTTCGGAAATATCTGAGGACTTTGGGGGTGGAGCCTGGAGACTTTGGGGGTGGAGCCGGGAGACTTTTGTGATGGCACTTCCTGTGATGTCATTTCCAAGTCAAACAGCAGGGGATGTCACTTCCCAAGCTCCACCCTTTCTGATGATGTTCACTTCCAGCACACTGCACCAAACTACACCTATGTCAGGACCCACAGTGAAACAATGGAGCACACGCTTCTTTGAAGGTTATACTTTATTGCTAGTACTATGGTCACAGAAACATAAGCACTGTTAGGAATAACTACTACACAGAAAGCTGAGAGTGATATAGGGTATTCAAACGTACCCCCCCCACACACACCTATGGGCCAATTGGCCTGACTCTTGTGGGTGGGAAGGGAGATTGGAGGAAGGGTGGGATAAAGAGGGGATTGAGAGAGAACATGTGAGCAGAGTCCATTGTGACGGAAGAGGAGTTTACAGAAAAAAATAGCACCAGCTGATGTGACCAAAGAAAACAGGTCTTCACAAATTAAAACATCATAACTTATAGTCTGAACAATGAACCTATATTGCCATGCATTAAGTGATGTAGCAGTGGTGACAAAACCTCTAGTGGCATTTAGTTGAACTTCCTGGACAGGCAGATGTATTTTGGGTTGCCACTGGCCAAGCTGCTCTGACTTTGGAGAGTCGGGACAAGGAGCAAAGCTTGAGGAAGGGGACACAGAACCATGGTTATAGAAAAGAATGAGGCTAGGACCTGAGAAAGCAAAGCTGTCCAAATGAAGCTATACATAGTTTAGATTAATTAGGGAGGGAGATGCACAGCCAGTATGAAGTACATTTTAGAAATTGTAGAAACAGGATGGGAGTTGCTTAGTGGATGGGAGCCCCCGCAGTAGGTGGCCTGGGTCAACTGCTCCTGTTGCCCATTGGCTAAGACCACCTCTGTTCTATACCACCCATAAACTGTGTCAAGGCGTTAAAATAATGAGAAAGGGATAGTCTGTTGTGCTCTAAACCCTGTTTTTTACATTCTGAATTTTGAACAAATGGGCCTCATTTGTTTTCTCTGAGTGTTAAGAAGTGGATCTCAGCACCTATAAAAACTAAGGTGGTCCTCATGGGTTACCGCAGTTTTTGCTATTCTAGAATATTCAGACATGGGATGTCATTGGGATGCCTATTCAGACATGGGTTGCCTATTTTCCCACAAGCCTCTTCTACAGGCACAGTAAATGAAAATGTGACAATATGTACAACAGTGAAATTATCCTTTAGGAGTGTGTCCTCTTTACCTAGCAGGCAACCTTGCATAGAAAGAAAATGGAGAACATGTGCAATGCTGCCCTTAAACTAATGCAAATGCACATTCACCCCACTAATCCTCTAGAGAATCATTCTTCTGAATTTTAAGTTGCTGTAAATGAGATCTGATCTGGCTGACTGACATCTTTAAGAATTGCAAGTGGTGTGTATCTGTTTGTGTGTGTGTGTGTGAGAGAGGAATTCTGTGTGTGCTGGAACCCATTTGTCCTGAAGGAGTACATAGCCTTGGGTGTACATAGTTTGTACATAGCCTTGGGTGTCTTTGGGCAGAAAGCACAATTTATAAATACTATAAATAAATAATACATTCATTGTAAAAAAAACAACAAACTCAGACAACATAGGCATGTGGCCAGCATATTTATACACAGTGATAACAATAGCCCCTCTGCCCCCTTTTTAGGGTGTATGCATCTTTGAACCCTTTGTCCCCTGCATGGTAAATCTGGTTCTCATCACTCTGATTCCCAAGTATAAGGAGAGAATGAATTTATTTAGCTTCTTGCTGAGTGCACAGATGCACTTGAAGCAAGATGACAGCAGCAGCAGTAGAAAGAAACCCTTGCAGTAAAGAATGTATCCAGTTTTGCCAGAGCAATTTTCAAATGTTCAAAGGGGCAGGGCTATTTTTGGGCAGGAACGCACAGGAACAGAGTTCCGGCTGGCTTCCAAGTTGGCTATGCCCACGGCCTATAGCCGAAACCTCTGTGCATGCGTGGCTAGAGAGGGAAGGCCTGGAGAGTGACCCCCCCCAGCGACTCTGAGGCGGGCAGGCGGGGGGTGCTGGAAGGATCAGGGAGGCATTTAAATGCCCTGTGCTTCCTCTCCCCTTCAAGGGCTGGCTTGCCCAGGCTCTCCACAGCTGTGGAGTGCCCGGGCAAGCCAAGGGAAGGCATTTTAAACTGCCTTCCCTTCAAGGGGGGGGGCTTGTCCAGGCTCCCCACAGCCGTGGGGCGCCCGGACATGCCAAGGGAAGGCATGGGGTGTGTGGCCTAATATACTAATGACCTGTGATGTCAGGGATGTGGCCTAATATGCTAATGAGTTCCTGCTGTTGGGTGTGGCCTATTACGCTAATGAGTTCCTGCTGGCCTTTTTCTACAAAAAAAGGATATAATTTTTTTAAATAAACACGTAAATAAAATAAAATAAATTAATTAAATGTTCCAATGAATGTACACAAGCTAGATCATAACTTGTTGCCATCATCCCACTTCTCCCTACCATGCACGTACCTTCTACCTACTTAAAGTGTCAGAAAAGGGCTCCCCACTCTCTTGGAAGAGCAACAGTATTTAGTCCTTAACACTTGAAGGGTGGCAACTGCTTTTGTCAAAGAAGTATAAGCTAAAAGATGCCTCAAAGCTAATCTTGTTTGTGCACTTATCCTTAGAAAAGCTAATTTATTCTAATGAGACCCATCTTCCCAAAATTTCCCTCTTTTGCAAAGCCATTGTGAGCAGTTATTGGCTGTCTGAAAAAGCTACTGGGGAAAAAAAAAACTGTCCTCCTACATTTCCCTAATACCCCAGGCCTTCAGTTCTTCAATTCAGGGCATCAAGGAAAAAGAGATGAACTCTGGCACCCTGCCTGGCTTCCTCTGAATAACATAACTGCTAATTAGGGCTCAGTACATAATCTCAAAAGCAGATTCCTGTGTCAAATTCTGCCTCCCTTCAAGAGGTTTCAAGGAATAGTTTACTAGAGTAGGCAAATGAGATGTTGGGTCAGAAAAGGAAAAGGTCTTGACTGATCGATAGAACTGGTCCCTTGCTTTCTTTCCTTTCTCAAATGTTTGTGTGAAAAGCCTAAACTACACTCTACCCAGATCTGGAAGCTTGAGCCATGTTTGTTTTTGGTGGGGGTGGGGGGGGGGGGAGATAAAGAGATGCTGAGGCACAAAACATTGAAGGTTAAAGTGGAGCCATTCCAGAATGTATCCCCTTCCTGGGAACCATTTTATTGCCCCCAGTGGCTCTTGGTGGCTGATTCTACACTCGTCTGTTCCCCCGCAGTTTGTCCACAGCCATGCTGGAAGCAGAATATCCCTCCACATTGCAGCTCTTTCCAGAATCTGCATTGTTTTATGGCTGTTTGGAGGTGACTCCGCAGTAACCACAACATTAACCCGGGGTATCTGAAAGTGGTCTCGTCTGATTCAGAGGGAATAATAAGTAGACTACTTGACACGGCTTTAGTCATCTCCGCCCATTCCCCTATGCCTAGTTCCACTTCTATTCTGACGCTTCGAGCTTGCTGGGGGGGGGGCATTTGACACACTCCTCCATTCTCTGCCCATTGGACACTAGGGGGGATCTTTTCCCCCTTCCCCAAAGCCAATTTGCACACAACTTTGAGGGGGATGTATTAAAAGGAATGACAGCATTGCCCATTGGAAACAATGAGAGAGGCTTGAAGGCGCATTAGCTTAAAAAAAATAAAATAAAACCTTTGGGATGCCACCCCTCCCAACAGACCAACCAGCCAGCCGCCAAGCTGATGTCCTTCTACAGGTTGTGCATGCCTGGAGTAGCCCAGTGACAGCTCACTAAAGGGGCTGAGAGAGCAGGGAGGAGAGGAGAGAAAGGGGAGGGTGCAGTGAGCCCCATCCATTGCTCATGCACTTCCCCAAGTTGGTGGCAATTGGACGCATCCTCCACAGGTCATAAGTGATTTTAGCCACAATTAAGCAAAAAATGTGGGGTTTGGTTGTAGATGCAGAATGCATACACAAAAATAAACTGGAGAAAAAAGAATAGTGCAGAGGATAAGGACACAAAATATGAAGTTAACCTTAAAGACTCACCTAGGCTGATTCCGCACTAACTGTTTACTCCCCTTTCCCCCTGGGTCTAATTGGCCCAATTCTATGCGGGCATTTCCACATTACGGCATCTGACCCAGCTTTGTTCCGGGTGTTCATTTCCGCATGTTGCCTTGCCCCGGGCCTAATGGTCCCTCCACTCCTTTTTTTTTTTTGAACGGAGGCATGGCTGCATTGTAATGCACCGCCCAGAGGCATGCTCTATGCTTACCTGGGTGGGTGCATTGTAACATATTCTACCCACCCCAAAACCCAAATTTGTGCATGTGTGGTCATGTCACAATGCTACCGGCTGGCGATTGGCTGCTTAGAGTTTTGAATTTAAATCCCTGGGAAAATGGGATGAAGAAATTTAAACTCTATTAAATTATGAGTCATCACTGCATTGCAGTGCAACAATGGAGGACAAACCTCCTCGTCTGCGCAAAAGGAGTTGCACTACACTTAGGTCCATATGGACATTTAAAGGGATATTGATAGACGAGTTAACAATTGTACAGTACTGTTTCACAATGCAACACCAAGCCCCCCAAAAAAAACTGCCACGGGGAGGGGGTTGTGGGTGGGATAGGGAGGGAGTGGAGAGATGTATAGAGGTGATCTTCTAGTGCCCATGCCTCAGTGCCACCGAATGCAGTTTCCTGCATCCATGTTATCTTTTAAAGCATCAGCTCGCTAACACAAATGGCAAATTGCCACACAGAAACGCTGAAAACAACACAGGCAGGAAATAAACAACCCATGTGTGCCAAGGTGGGGGGAGGTTGCGGGGAGGGAAGTAAAGGGGAGGGAAGGAAGCAAAACAAAACAATGAACATGAGTAAAGTACACGCTCACAAAGGAGGAGGGGGGGTGCAAAAGGACATTTAAACGCCAGTTAATGATGGGTCATTATTGCATTGCAACGCAACGCAGGGGAACAAGAAAAAAAAAGAACACCGGGAGGGAAGCAGAACAATTGAACAGAGGCGGGAAGGCAGGAAGGTGGACAGAGAGGTGGGAAGGGGAGGGGAGGGGGAAAAGCAGAGGGGTGCTAAAGGGGTGAAGAGAGGACAGCCACGATTCAAGAGTTCCCCACTAGAATGCCCCGACTCCAACCCCGTAGTAAAAAAAAAGATCCTGAAAATGGCAGAGATGGAAAATCCGGGGGGAAATGCTATTAGAATCAGGTCAATTGCCGATCCGGACCAACAAGTGGGGAACTGATCAATTTCCGTGGATATTTTCAGGGGGTGACACCGGGGCAAATGATTGAGGCAAAATAGGCATTGAGCCTTTCTGCTTTCTCTCTGTCAGAGTTTCTCCATTTTCACCCAGCAGTGGGCCCACTGCCTCTTTTATCTTGTGTTTGTTCCTCACATATCTGAAGAAGATTTTCTTATTGTAGCAAGTCTCCCTGGCCAGTTTTACCTCACTGTGAGCTTTGGCCTCTTTGGTGGCTGACCTACAGTGCCTAGCAACCTGCAGATGCACTTCTTTAGAGGTATGTCCTTGCTTCTATTTCTTGAACATTTCCTTTTTCTCCCTTAGCACATCATTGAGTTCTCTGTTCATCCACATTGGCTTCTTGGATTTCCTACCATGTTTCCTTCTTGTGGGAATTGAAACAGTTTGAGATTGCAGAGGTCTTGTTTTAGGAGAGCCCACCCTTCACTAGCTCCTTTCCTTTCCAGCAGTCTTGCCAATGGAATGATTCTCATCATACCTCTGAGTTTATTAAAGTCTGCCCTACTGAAATCTAACTTACACATATGTTTACAAACTGCAGGATATGGTCACTTCCCCCTAAGGTCCCCACCACCTTCACCCCATCAACCATCTCTTTTATGTTGGTCAATATTAAGTCGAGTATGGCTGAGCCCCATGTAGCTTCCTCCAACATTTGATAAAGGAAGTTGTCATCCAGACAGGGCAGGAAGTTGCATGATTGTGGAGAGTTTGTCTCCCAGCACACATCAGGGAAGTTGAAGTCACCCATAACTACCAGGTCATGTTGTTTGGATACCCTGTCAAGCTGTTCAAGGACGGCAGCATCCAACTCCTCATCCTGGTCTGGAAGTCTGTAGAAGACTCCAACCATAATACTGTTTATACTTTCTTCCTGCGCTGCATGCGCAGGAAACGCTCTGCAGCCGGACTCGCCGCCGCCGCTTCGAAGGGGGGGGGGAAACAGCAGTGAGGCCCGAGTGGCATGCCTCTTGGGCCTCACTTCAGAGGCGGCGGAGGGGGAGGGAAAAAGCAGCGAGGCCAGATCCGGGAAGCGGCGCCCGGGCATAGGGGAAGGGGCTCCTTTTGGAGGGGGGAGGCGAGGCGGCTAAAGGCGTGGCGGGGAGGGCCACGCCGCCCCATCCTCCTCCTCCTCCTGGATCGGCCACCGCCACTTCTGCTCCTGCCGTCTGTCTGCGAGGCGTTCAGGCGAGGCGGGCACAGCAGGGCGAGAGGAGGAGCCGCAGCGGCAGCCGCCGGCGAAGGGGGCAAGCAAAACGGATGGGGCGGCACCAGCGGAGGGAGAGGCCGGCGGGGAGACGCCGAGAGACCCGCGCCCAGGCGCGCTTACTCGGCAGGAGGAAGCCCTCGTGCTGGGCGGGTGACGGGGGAGAGGCCAGCAGGTGGGCGGCCTGCCCGAGAGAGCCCCAGCGCTGCATGAGAGGGGAAAGCGGTCCCCCCCACACACATCTCCTGATTTCTCTTGCGGCGGGGAGGGAAGGGGGGAAAATCGGGGGTGGAGGAGACGGGGGAGGAATCGGCGGGATGGGGGGGAATTTTACCTGCTCCTGCTGGTTCCTCCTCCGGCCGCTGAGTTGTGAGCTTCCCGCCCCCCGCGAGTTTCGCGGGTCTTCTTTCTTGTCTTTTCTATTTTTCTCTTTGAAGTTGAAGATAAGTCCTTCCGGGATTATCCATCTCTAGGGAGTGGCATTTTTCTGTAGAAATGAAGTCAGATTTTTATATTGTTTCCTCTTCTTTCTCACCTCAAATGGAACATCTTTTAAGACCTTCGCTTCGTCTCCTTGGATTTTTAAGGTTATTCCATTGGCCGCTTTCAGAATCATATCCCTTGTTGACCTTTTAGAGAATTTCACAAATACTTCACCAGGCAAGTTGTTTTTCTTGATTAATTCTGGAAGTTGTAACAGCTGTTGTTTCTCAGAGGTTCTCTCTTTTTCCACTACCTCCATTCTCTGATTCAATACATTTGTCTTCTCATCAACCTTCTTCAGCCTTTTAGTTGTCTTCTCTGTTCTTGCATTGGGTTTTTTCAGTTCTTTTTGTAGAGCTTCAAAGTTGTTGTTCAAGTTAGTCATCTGGTCCAGTAGAGGGCGCAATGCTGCTGTAATCATCTTGGAGATATCTGTGGTTACTTCCATCCTGGAAGCCAGAGACGATGAGCTGGCAGTTCCTGGAGAAGCTTTCACTCTGGGTGCCATTTTTTCACCCCAATGAGACATTGTTTACATTAATGGTAAAAGATTTGTACTGCTCCTGAAAGTTTTTTAAAGTAGAGGATTTATTCTAGTCTGCACACCAGTCTGTTGAATTAACGTTCTCTCATCAAAGCCGCTGTTTTGCCCCTTGCTTGCTTTCTTTTTTGGCTGCTTTTCCCGGGGTAGGGTAGCCTCCCCCCCTTCACTGTATTTGGGGCTCTTTAAGTGGTTTTGTGGGTTTGCGTCTAAGTGCTTGCACAGTTTGCCAAATAGTCACTCACACTTTACTCCTCAGCTTGCACCCAGAAATTGGGAAAGTCTCTTAATGCCAGATCTCCTGCTCGCTCGTTCCAGTATGCTTCTTTAAGTCCATGGCTGGTCTCACACCAGCGAACCTATTGAGGCAAAAGGAAGCCTCGATCCTTTGGCCATTGCCTTGGGAGAGGCTTCCCTCGTGCCACAGGCTATGAGCCCTCTCCAGGAGCTCTGCCCCCCCCGGAATATTCTGAGACCCCTCCCATCTGGTGCAATTGTGGGCCACTCTCATTGGAGCTGCGATGGAGCGCACCTGCCAGCAAGATGCCAAAGCTGGAAGTCCTCTTTATTATATTCTTATTACAATTTGATACAATTGTTTCAGACTTGTGATTATTTATTGTTGAGCACAGATTTTTTCCTTTGTTTTGCATACTTCTTCTGTGATGCTCTTTGGTTTTGTTGCTGAACAGTAGCAAGCAGCCAGGCCTAGTTGACCTAGTCAGGTGGTCTCAAGTAACTCAGGGAGTGCTGCTAGGCCTAGGTTTGCCAGCCTCCAGGTGGAACCCCCAGAATTACAACTGAATTCCAGACAACATAGATCTGTCCCCCAGGAGAAAATGGGTGGACTCTGTGGCATTATATCCAGCTGAGGCTTCTCCACTCCCCAAACTCTGCACTCCTCAGACTTCACCACAGAAACTCCAGGAATTTCCCAACCTGGAGTGGGCAATCCTAGTCCCAGGCCTGGGTCCAAACCTCCTGCTATTTAGCCATTCATACTGCAGAAGGAATCCTTCCCAATCTGAGCTCCAGTCCTGCTTTTTGTTTCTTCCCCCTGCTTGCTATCAGCCAGCCTATCTCTCCCTGTTAATGCAGCAGGACCTGGAGTAGATCCCTGTGGTGGCAATTTCAAAAGGTATTGGAAGGGGGGAACTGAACCCTCACTGAATTCTTTTAAATACTTTTTGGATTTTTCTGTAGACCCACGGAGTCCCCTGAGTCTGTAGAAAAACCTCTTGGGGGAGGGTATGCCCCCTATCTGTGGAAATAAGTATCTGCATGTAGAGGGGACTGTTGAGAATTAGATATATAGATTACTTTTGGGGATGAATCAGATGTATTATATTCTTTAAAAGACAGAAAAAATATCAAAGTACCTAGAGGCACATTTTCCTTCAGTAAAGGAACAGTAGATTGTAATGTAATGAACAATAGAATGCAATGTAATTTGGAATGGTAGATTGGAATGTATTTCTCTGGTTTGGGGACAGAGGAGATACACTGCACAGCCAATAGCACTATCTCAAAGGATGCTGTACTGTTGCCTCCATGGTTGAGAGGAGATGGATGGAGCGTGATAGCAGGGCCTCAGTTAATTACTCTCAGCATTCCACAGTTAAGAAGGGTACATCTGCCCTTCAATCTCCAATTTTGATATATTTATTTCCTTCATTATGTTTCCCACAAAATTAAATCCAAACAAATGGTGACCATAGAAACTAAGTTTGTTATTCCACTTTGGTCCTTGCATTTGTTAAACACTTTTATTGTGTTGTATGCTAATTTGCTGCTGCACCCTCTACATGTATGGGCTGGTAACTTCCATTTCAATGTATCTGAAGAATAGGGTTGCCAGGTCCCTTTCACCCACCAGCCGGTGGATAGGGGGGGACATTCCAGGAGTGGGTAGTGACATTGCCCCCATCTCCCGAAACAATGACATTGCATGCAACACCCTTGCATCACCCAGAAATGACATCAGCATGGTGGCGATGTCGGGGGTGATACTCCGGATTTGGAGCAAAACTCTATGGTAAAATTGACATCAAACCATAGATTTTTGCCCAAAATCCAGAGCATCACTCCCAATGTTGCCGATGTGCTGATGTCATTTCCGGGTGACACAGGCATGTTGTGTGTGATATCGCTGTTTGGGGGGGGGATTTCCTCCCACTGGCCAGTTGGCCAGTGGCATGCAGGAGCCCACAAAATCAGGGGATTCCCCGCCCCCAACAGCAAATGGCAACTTAGTGAAGAAGTGTGTGTGCACACAAAAGCTTATACCTTGAAGAAGAGTAAATTTTATACCCCACTTTTCTCTACCCAAAGGAGTCTCAAAGTGGCTTACAATCTTTTTCCCTTCCTACCCCACAACAGGCACCTTGTGAGGTAGATGGGGCAGAGAGAGTTCTGAGAGAACTATGACTGGCCTTAAGGTAACTCAGCAGGCTTCGTGTGGAGGACACAGAAGATGCAAACTGTCTCTCACTAGGTTCCTTCCAGGCCAAATCCTGCGGCTCCTGCCTGCCATCATGTTCCACATGACGATAGTGGTCCCTCTCCTCAGGCTCCAGATTAGAGTCTGCCGCCACTGCACCACTCTGGCTCTTAAATAATACTTTGATGATCTTACAGGTACCACTGGACTCGAACTTTGTTCTGCTTCAGTAAAGGAGAAAGTCAAATTTATGTGGAATCATTGTTGCAACATAGAGAGCCTGGCGGGGAGAGCGAGATATAAATCAAACAATAATAATAAAAAAATAAATCACAGCAGTTACACTGTGACCTACGATGGGTGGGAACTAGAAAGGGATTCAAAGGATTCAAGGTGCAGAAGGTGGGCTTCTGCCTGCACTTCGTTTTGTGCAGCCTGGAATGGAAGGTAGAATTATTGCACATTGCAACCAAAGAAATCAGTGGTGCAATTCTAAGAACATTTTCCTGGAAACAAGCCCTGTTGAATAGATCCGAATAGACCTGCTTAGGGTTGCTGTCCAAGTCTCATATGCTGAGTCAAAGGCAAAAGAAGTAGCCCATAGAGGCTGTGAGCAACTCTCCTCTTGGGTCTATGAAGAAACCAGTAATAAGAGGCTGATTCTGCATCAGCTTTTCTCTCTGTTGTTTTATGAAACCCACGTTGGAACGGAAATCCCCCTCTGCATTCCATGTTGCTTTCACTTCCTTTGATCATCGGATTTTATAGTTGCCTCTAGGGGTGTGCAAAAAATAATAATTCGGCCCATTCGTATTCGGCCGAATTGGGCAGAATCAATTTTGGCTGGCAGTATGTCAGTTTCGTCAGTACCAGCCGATTCAGGAGTCTTTCGGCCAGCTGAATGTCAATTTCAGCCCCATTATATCCTATGGGCCATTGAAGTCAATGGCGAAAACATAGGGTATGTTCTGGGGGCTGGAGGGGAGGGGGCTTGACGGAGAGACTCCAAACTCGCAGTCACTTTTTTTCCACCATAGAGAACAATGGAGGGGATAGGGGCAACCTGTTTGAGGGACCGTAGAATTGGACCCCCTGGTCCAATGTTCTTCACACTTGATTGGTATCTTGGGGAGAGGCTCCAGCAGCTAACCTGCGAGTTTGACACCTCTCCCTCAAACCCCCTCTCCTCCAGGCCCCAGAATATACCCTATGTTTTTGCCATTGACTTCAAAGGCCCATAGGATATAATGGGGCCGAATTGCCACCGAAATTCGGCAGCAATTTGGCGGCAAGCCGAATCAGATCAGAGAATCTGAATCGGCCTGCAGCAGCCCAAAAGGTGTCCGAATTGGCCATTTTTGGGGGTGCATTCAGCCGAATGCACATCCCTAGTTGCCTCCACACTCCATGTCACTTTCGCTGTCTTTGATTATCAGATTTTATGGTACCTTCTAGAGCCTGTTTACAGGGTGGGCGGGGTATAACTATAAGTATGAATAAATAAATAAATAGATTTATGGGCATTCAGGGGTGACTTTGCAGTCAGTATGGCGTTGTCCCAAGGTATTTGAATGTGGTTTTGAGCTGCACTTTTTCCTCCCAGTTGAGAAAATGTGGAGTGAATGCCAGATGCAGAATCGCCCCTTGTTGGACACATTCCAGACAAAACTCCTGTGGATTTAGTGCGGAAGATGCTGGATTGTATTCATTCTGTTTCCAGTTTGCTTTTCTAGTGTTTTAAATTTACTGCTACCAGACGTAACTGAAATGTTACAAGCAAAAGAACAGTGTATGCATGCATGCACGCGCACACACACACACACACACACACACAGAGAGGATGGGTTGAAAGAATCTGACTCTGTATTATCTCTTTGACTAATTGATGTTAATTAGATTCCTAATGAATGCCAACCAGATACAACTGCACTCCCTAATTTGCAAAACTCAGATCTGTTACAGTTTTATGGGGAGGGGGCTAGAAGAAAAGGGCAACTTCTAGGTCATCTCTCATTTTCCCTCCTCCCTCTTGCCAGCAGGGATTTTTACATTTGGGAGGGACACCATTTGTGTGCTTCTCTATATGCATGTGCTAATTCTCAGTGTGCTGACTTTCCTCTTTTCCTTCTAGATCATGGAATTTGTTGTCTTGTAGAAGTGAAATTACTCAGTGATGCAAATTCTCTGTATTAATTTCTCAGGATCTTTCTGTCAGATTCTCCATATGCCACTTTAGTTTTTTATTTAAAAGTTCACTAAAAACAACAATGAGTCTAGTGACATCTTGAATACTAACACATTTATTATGACATGAGCGCTCATGGGCCAGAACCTGCTTTGTCAGGTAGAAGACACTGTCACCGTGAGTGCGTATATTTCTTGAATGGGAGGGGAGGTTAGAAGGTGAAGCCTAATGGCCAGTCAGGATAAAATATGGTGGTAAGTCTGTCAGTTTACTGTGCAGAGTACAAATACATACAAAATACGTTTAGCATGGGTGTGTCCAACTCCCAACAACTGATAAACCAGAATGAAGCGTGAAACAAATATCGCAAGAGGGACAATTATTTTTCTGTAGTGAGCAAATTACTCCCATTGCTTTGGGTGGGTGCAGTTGTGCCCATCCTTCCCTGCTATCTCTAAAGAGCAGTAGCTACTAGTGTGGCAGGAAGAAGTAGGATTGGGCTCATTCAGGTGGGTGGGCTCCCTTCTCTGTGCTCTGATGCTGTCTGTGGTAGTAGCTCCAGGTCAACTGAGAAGGAAACACACAAGTGAGCAGTGGTAGCTGCTCCTTGCTGTGCCATTGTTTGATTACCCACCCGAGTCACAGTGCAAGAAGAAGCAGCCTCTGCTGCCTGCTTGCTTGCCAGTTCTCACATTGTTGGCAGCAATGAGGAAACAGGCCTACTAGGCCCAATCCTCACTGTTGCCCAGAGTAAGGAAATGTCAGTGAGCAAACACTACCACTGCCTGCTTGGGAAAGCATGCAGTGATGTTGCTGCTTGCTCAGCCAGCCTTCCCACCCTTTGTAGTGAGGAGTCAGTTTACTAAACTGCTCAATCCCCTCTGCCATAAAGGGTGAGATGGCAGTAGGCTGCTCCTTTTTGTGCCATTCAGAGCCAGCATGGTGTAGTGGTTAGAGTTCTGAACCAGGATCTGAGAAACCTGGGTTCAAATTCCTACTGGGCCATGGAAGCTTGTTGGGTGACCTGAGGTCAGTCACACACTCTCATCCTAACCTAACTCACATGATTGTTGTGAGCGTAAAATGGAGGACAGGAGAATGGTGTAAGAAAGAAAGAAAAGAAATATATTACTCCATTTCATTACTATCTTAAAATCTTTACTATAATTATATTTTTCTTCTTTAACTGGAGCTCTTCTAATCGGTGTTCCCTCCCACTGGGACTCTGGACCTCCCATTGGGGAGGTGTGTGTGGGGTATCCCATCGGCCCTTCCTGCGTGCTCCTCTACACTTTATATTCCAGACCGCTTTACTTGGGGGAAAGATAGAGGGTAAAAGAAAGAAAGGGGGGGGAGTAGCACTGTAGCTACAATCTCCTCCAATGTAATTCTTTACAGTCCCTTAGTATGTTCCTCTTCTTCTGGTTACCAGTTCTTGGTTTCCTATCCCGAATCCGATTCCAGCACCTTCAGAAGCTCTTCATCAGAAGTTAGATCATGGGCTGTGTATATGTGTCCTTGGTGTGTAACCGATATATGTCCGAGCGGAAGCCAACGGTACCTGTAGTTTTTCTCTGCCAGCTTTTGTGCAATTGGGTGCACATTTTTCCTGGCATTAAGTATTTCAAAAGGAATATCTGGATACAGCTGGACCAAAGTGTCCTCAAGCTTCAGACCTCTGTTCTTCCTGGCAATTCCCAAAAGGTTCTGCTTAGTCTTTGTATCCTTAAGTTCTGCCACAATATCAGGTATTAGAGCTGACGAGTCCATTCGGGGAGGATTTAAATGGAAAGCATTGTTTACCACTGACCCCGGACGCTGTATAATTCCCTCTAACCACTCATTTAAAGCGACAGTAATGTCCTTGTTTAAATCAAAGTTCAGAGAAATTCAACGAAATTTTACTTTGATTTCCCGTGATTTGATTTCTAACAACATTAGCTTGCTTTTTGCCCATCCTTCAAAAGTTTTCAAATCAGCTATTTCTTTAGAGTTCTTTTGCATGCTGGCAACTGCTGTCTCTGCCTTCGCATGTACATCCAGTAACTTTTTGTTAACTTTATCTAACTTATTAATAATAGGAGTAATGCTATTTCTTATCTCTTCTTTTAAGTCTTGTTTGAGGTCTATAAGCACCTCCTGTAAATGCTTTTTATTTAAAGAGTCTTCTCTTTTCCTTTTACTTGGCCAAGCTTCTGCTTCCTCCATTTCCAATGGGGGGGGGGAGAGTCTTCATCCGAAGAATGTTGGCTTTCTTGCATTGCTCTAGGCATTGGTTTGGAGGGATTCTTATCACCTTTTGATCCCTTAGCCTTCCCCATTGTTTCAGTCAAGCTGTGATATTTAAATGGCAGTCCGTTTTTTAAAATTTTAATTCTTTTGTAGGAGCTCGACGTGGAGGCAGTGTGGGTGCGACTGCGCAGTCACGCTGTCGCTCCGCCCCCCCTACAAATGAGTTCTGATGATATTCTGGTCTGGTCGTTTATGCTAAGAACATTTAAGGATGTTTTATTAGTACTAAGAAAAGGTAGCCATTAAGAAAAAAGAGAGATAAGTTATTTCTATGAGAATATTGATCAATCGTTGCTGAAAAATAAACATTCAGCTATATAGAATGGTAACTATTAGAAAAATTAATATCAGCCAAAATTATATTTTTAAGCCAACAACAACGTTGACATGAACTTTAACTATACAGGCTGTTAGAAGAGGCTGCTTTATTCATCTGTTTTAAAAACTGAGATAAAAAAAGACTGCTTCAGGAGGGAACATTGCAAAACTAATTTTAACTTTCAGACTAATTAAGTGATTTATTTAAATTCTCAAGAAATGTGTTCTAAATTTGTTGGAGAGTAAGTGCCATCCTTTTGGGGGAGGACATCACAATTTTTCATATGCAACAAAGACAATGATTCTATGGTTTTAAGCATAAGACAAAAACTTGGAATTAATTTAGGAGATGTACTAAATGCCTCTATAATTAATTATCATTATTTCATATCTGCAAGCAATGGGATTAAACAATGAAGAAAAGACAATACTGCGTATTAGGAAATTGTGGTAGTGAAATATCCCTGTTTGTCAGAAAAATGGGAGTACTATAATAGCCCCAGACATGTCAAGTTTGATTTGCATTGTTCAGACTCCTGTACTAGCTACATTTTTATAAAAGTCCCCCCTCTGCTTTGGGTATTTCTACTTTAAGGGGAATACTGGAAAGCTTATGGTTTAGAAATGGTGTACTCCAGGACATGTCCCTCCTTCACTTATTGATAAAGGACAGGGCTCAGGTAGCATTAATACCATTTGTCAGGGTCCCCAGTCAATCACACTCAACACCAGGTCTGCAGGAATACCAGTTTATTGAGATAGATAGTACTTGAGACACCATTAACGTCTTGTGTCAGGAATGACGAAAACTGCTTAGGACCCAGGGAAATACTACTTTCGAAGGAGACCACCTGACACCCCCAGGCCAATGAACAAAGACCTGTAAGCATGGGCTAACACAGAACCGTTAGGTTCCCAGCAGGAAGCTTAGGGAAGAAGTGCATCTAGCTCCAAGGCCACCTGCAAGATAAGCACCAGGCTAGATAATGCATGGGGGAGGGATCAAGTAGAGTCGAGCGTTACACACCCCAGCTCATGGCAGCGTCAGTTGACACTGTTGATGTTACACTTGAAGGATACAAAGCCTATATAAATTCACTTTATACATACTGCAAACATATGTAGAACATAGTGACAGGATGTTTTAAGTCGTTATTCTGCCAAGATACAGTTTTCTAGTGGCTATTCTGTTATTTTCAAATCTTGATCGAAAAATTTCAAGGGCCACAAAGAAACCTGGAACGCTTTTGACAATTTTTGTGAGTCACATTTATATGAAGAATCATAATATAATGACGTCTCAGCCACTTCACACTGAAAGTCTGTGTTTTTGTGATAACTTAACCTTTTCTGCTGAATCATCTTCATTCTCAAGAGCAGAATATTCACAAGATCCAAGCAATCTGTGTTTGTATTCTTGTGATGCTTTAACCATTAGCACCAAGTGATCTTCGTTCTTGTGAGTGACACATGTGTGACAAAAAATGACTAACTTAAGACAGTGCAATCATGCACAACAGTACAAGACTATATAATCATGAGAAAACTTCCTGAGAGAGGGACACAAGGGGAGGTGGTTTGTAAATAGACTACAGGGAAAGGAAAGTCTTATTTCCAGTGTAAAACCAAGAATGTTTGATAACGTGGTAAGAGATTTATGGAATTAGCATGAAAAATAGATGGCAGCTGTTTGTCAGCATCTGTCTTGCTTATCTTGTGAGAAAAAGTGACCTCCATTATAAGAATGAACCAACGAACTCTGTAAACTGAAGAACTGATGTCCTAGATGAAGCCACCTTCTAGAATGACCAGTGACAAACTATGCAGAGTAATTATTTAAAAACTTTCTTACTTTCTATGATATTTTGGTTCTCTCTTTGTAAATAACTATTTATCTATTTAAGTTCTGTTTTGCCTTGAGATTCTGGAGAGTACTACATCAGTCTTCTAAAAGACTGCTTTGTTACTTCCTTCGTCCATATTTTAAAGAGCATTAGGTTCACTTAGGCAGTCTGGCTGTCTAAAGAGCTCTAAGCTGTTAAAGGTGTTCAAGTTATCTGTACATTCAAAAAATTTCTATTCACTGTGTTTTCCTGGGTCTTCAGAAAGGAAAAAGATAAATTCTGGTGCTGGCAGTCTAACCCCCCACCAAATTGATTGTATGAGACTGTGTGTCAGCTCGGCCACTGCCATAGCTGGTGGAGGGGGGAGGTGATGGATGGGTCTGTTGCTGTAATGGAATCTTAACTTTCATTTCTTCCCAGCTCCTCTTATCTGCTAGCCTTAACCAGTGACCTTGGTACCTTGTTGCTGCTTTCTCTGAGAATGTAGACCCATTAGGTTAGGTGGACTTTTGCTAGTTCCCTGATTGGCCCAGGTCCATCAAGGGGACCCCTTTGAATTATGTATAAGTCCACATTGCACGTGCTTGCAATCAGTTCTAACACAGAATGTATGCACACAGGGCCGGCTCTATCACTAGGCCAGCTAGTGTCTGGCCTAGAGCGCACCGGCCCTCGGGGGCGCCAAACTGCGCCCCCCAACTGCCGCAACCCATCTAGGAGGAGCTTCAGGCGGGCTGCCGTCCACCGCGCCCTGTGCTGCTCCACGGGAGTCGCTTTGCTGCACGGGGTTGGACGCCTGGAGGATCCCGTGTTATTCCGCTGTCTCGAACGGAGGCTGAAGGCGGGTCTCCGTTGTCCCTCCGCCCTTAGTCACCCACCTCAGAGTGCCCAGGAGGCGGACGTCGCCGGGGGGGGGGGAAGAGGTCAGCGCCGCCGCGCCGCCGCATCATCGGGTCGGAGGACCTGGGCGTGCCGCCTCCGCGGGGGGGGGGAATCAAAGCGCCGACTTTCCCTTCGCCCGCCCGCCCAGAGCGCGGAGGGAGGGCGGCGGGGAATTCCCAGCCTTGCCTGAGCCATCCGAAAAGAAGTGGCGCCTCACCTCTGCGCACGGCCCGGACCACCCCCCTCCCCGCCCCGTGTCCCAGGGCGGCGGGGGAGGGAGGGTCAGGGTGATGGCTGGTATGAATACACAAGGCATTGCACCATTTGGGCTTTTGGATTTACTTTTTAAAATGCAATATTTTAAATTTCTCTCTCACACACAGGGAAATCTGAACTCCTCCCCCAGAACTTCTTTTGTTTCCTGGTGCCTCCAGTCAGCCTGGGTGCCAGAGAGGGCCTCGGCTGCTGTGCAGCTGTTGATGCCAGGCATGCACGGATCCACGCAGCTTGCGTGCGGCTGAGAAGTCCCCTGTGCTGTGTACAAGAAGGCCAGGTGCGGGGTGCGAGGGCTGTGTGCAGAGAGAGAGAGGAATCAAAGAGAGGAGGGGGGGAATCAAAGTGCCCACTTTCCCTTCGGGGCCGGGCCACTACCTCCGGCCGGGCGGGGCAGGAGGCCGCTGGCCGATCCAGGGGCGGACTCCCAGGCGGCAGAAGTCGGAGCCGCGACTGTGTGCAGGGACCGCCGCGCGCCTCGCCTCTCCCCACCCCCTGGGCGGCCTCGGGATCTCCGTTTGGCTCCCGTCGCCTCTCTGCCTTCCCCCCTATCCCATCCCTCGATAGGCTCTCTGACGTGGAAGGCGTCCCGCTCCCCTCCCCGCCTCGTCTGCTTCTCCGCTCTCCTCCTCTTCTCGCCGGGTCTCTCCCCCCCTTTCTTTTTTTCGCCCTGTGTCTCCCGAGTTGGCTCGGACTTGGTGCCGAGCACGCCGGCCTGGCTTTATGCGCCCGTGCTGAGCCCGGCAGCGAGCCACAGAGAGGCTGGGAGCCACTGGCCGGATTCCGCCCTCCTCCCAAATTCGAGGGGCAGTGACTGGGGGAGGCGCGGAGAGAAGCTGCAGCCCGGCGCTCTCGGCTTCCTCCTGTCGTGGCCCTGGAGGCCCGCCCAACTCTCCCCCCCCCCGGCCAGCTGGGAGGTCTCCAGGCCCCATCGGGAGGTTGGCATCTGAGGGGGGCGCCACGAGGCGTCGTCGCCTAGGGCGCACAAACCCCTTGGGCCGGCCCTGTATGCACAGATAACCTGCCTTTACCGACTCAATAAACTCCACTCTTTTGAATGGGTGTTGCTGGGAACTGATTGCTGTGGGACTCTGACACTGTGATGGCTTGGGGTAGTGGTGATTGGGAGATGTATGATAGTGGTTGCTTAGCAGTAGGAACAATTGCCAATATCACATCACTATTTTTTTTATTATATGGGCCCAGCATGAAAAAATGGATGGCAGCTGTACAAAATAGCCTTATTCACAATACAAGTAGTTAGCAGAAGCACAATACTCCATGAGCCTTATTGTAAGTCAGTAGAAAAACAGGTTGCTTACCTGTAACTGATGATATTTGAGTGGTCATCTGTGCATTCACACCATTGGGATATAGTGTGCCTGAACTAATCCTGATTGGTAACATTTAAAGGTGAAAAGGATTTTTCACACCCATTCCCTGTGCCATGCGTGGGTGTTCCACCGCACATGCCTACAGAGATGGGCATGAGGACCCCACTAGTTCCTTCTGACCACTGCAAGAAACCTCAAGAAAGGAGAGGACATTAGCAGAGGGGAAGGAGGGTGTGTGGTGTCACTAACCCTCTGAATTTGTTTGTTCACAGGTTGCAATAAGTGGAACAAAAGAAGGTTGTTGAAAATGAGAAGTTCCAAAAAAAGGAAGGAGAGGGGTCCGAACGGCGTCGCAGTCAGATGAGAACTGATTGGGATCCTTGTGCCCATCCCTGTAGGCATGTGCAATGGAGCCCCCACTCATGGCATGGGGAATGGGTGCGAAAAATCCCTTTCAGCTTTAAATATTACCAATCGGGATCAGCGCACGTGCACTATATCCCAAAGGTGTGATGAACAGAGACCACGAAGAAGATTAGAGGATACTTTTCTGATTACCCAGGAAACGGCCTGTTTCTTTACATCTCAGAGTAATATCTAAGAATGAAACCCCTTAGTGACTGATAGTCTTGCACTAACTTTGAGGTTATATTGATTGGGGAGGTTGATATTTGCAGCAAAACCACAACATGAGGTAGATTCTCAGCTCTTATGATAACCTTCCCTTAAGCTTCCTGCCCAAAGAAGTCATGCTTGAAGTCGTTTCCCCAGACAGCAGGGTGCAAGTAATTCAGTCAAGTGAGGAGCCCTCTGAGCAGCCCTGTAATCATTACAGAATGGTGTCTTACTTGGCATGATATTGCTGAGGGAGTTATTTGTTGTTAGTTCTCCTCTATCCATAGTTTCCTCAGTGCATTGTTGCTGTCACTGAGGTGCCCCATACTGTGAGGCAAATTGAATGAAATGGTATATATTCCCTCCATTCCACTAGTGCCTGTATTAGAATGAATCTTAGAATCAAACAACTACAACAGGTACTGCAAACTGAGACTGCTGAATATCGTTGATGAAGTGTCCTATGGGTCTTGATCATGATAAAAAAATTAATCCAATATGTTACCAATTTTTTTTGTCATTCCAACTCCCTGTTAACCAGGGGTCATTTTGTAGAAAAAGAGGTGCAGGAGCTCATTAGCACAACTCATTAGCATAACTTATTTGCATATGCCACACCCCCTGACATCACTGGAAGTGTGTCAGAAGGCAACACCCACTGCTTAGGCTCCACTGGACTGTTTTGGATTGCTAGCTATTGGGGGGGGGGGCCTGGGAACGTGCAGGTCTGTCCTTGCAGAGGAGGGAGAGCTTGTACCTGAATAAAACTTGGTCTTAAAGGTGCCACTGGACTGTTTTGGGCTGGGGGACTCTGCAACTTACCTGGCTGCTTCTTGCTCTGACTGAGGGCTGCTGGGAGCAGGGGGTGGGGCTTGTTGCATGTGCCCGCCCCCCCTGGGCTCTTTACTGCCGGAGCTCCGCTCCTGTGCGCTCCTGCAGGAAATGACCCCTGCTGTTAACTAATATCCTCCTAGTTTTGTCTTAATTTTTATTTCTGGCATATAAAAAATCTATTCCAGCTAAAGGCTTATTGAAGTATTTTTTTGACTGAAGATGTGACTTGACTGGAATACATGAGGCAAGCTTAATAGCTGACCAATCAGGATGGTGACACTCTCCAGTGCCCCTTTTGATGTGAGTGGCTGTAAGCAACTTAAACTGCAGGGATAGTATAGCAGACTTGGTAGCAATACTACTATGTCTGAGACCCTTTTAATCTGCCATCACATTTTATTCACACATTGAGTGTTGCCCTAGAAACATTCCTTTTTACAGATAAGGATTGCAGTTCAGGTTTAACAAGTCCATTATTGTAACTGAAAAGGACATGGTCAAAAAATTGGTTTGACTTTTCATTACATACACACACACCCCTTTTCACTGTGGTCTCTGTGCCCTTCAACGCTTGGAAAGAAAATGGTTTTGCTAAATGTTATCAACATGGTAGCTAACAGCAGCAGTGGGGAAACGACTGCACTTGTGCAGATAGTCATAGCAGAAGAAACACTGTTGGAATACTATACCCAGCAGTGGTGCCTGTACTTTAAAGGCAATACTGGGGTATGTGTGTGTGTGTGGGGGGGATGCAGAAGGTATAGAGGATATATTTGGCAGACTTCATTGCAGCAAATATGACAAAAGCTTTGAGATAGCTAACATTTGGCTCCTCTTTGGGTTAAACATGCCTATGAAAACAAACCCAAACCACTTTTCTAAGGAGCATTAGTAGTACACGGTTTGAATAACGGTGAGAAATGTCCAGCCTTTACAAAGTTGGCCAGACTATTGGAAACTTTCTGGAATAAAAAAGCTCCAAGAACTAATAAAAAGTTTTAGTGCTTCTAGTCTGAGATGTATGAATATTAGGGATGATTATTATTATTATTAGAAATATTTAAAAATTGCCATTGAAGGCTAAAAAAACAGCTTGCAGGAAATCCATAAAAAAGTGATACTGACACCATCATACATATTGCAACCCACCTACAAATATAGAGGATATATTTGGCAGACTTAATTGCAGCAAATATGACAAAAGCTTTGAGATAGCTAACATTTGGCTCCTCTTTGGGTTAAACATGCCTATGAAAACAAACCCAGACCACTTTTTTAAGGAGCATTAGTAGTACACGGTTTGAATAACGGTGAGAAATGTCCAGCCTTTACAAAGTTGGCCAGACTATTGGAAACTTTCTGGAATAAAAAAGCTCCAAGAACTAATAAAAAGTTTTAGTGCTTCTAGTCTGAGATGTATGAATATTAGGGATGATTATTATTATTATTAGAAATATTTAAAAATTGCCATTGAAGGCTAAAAAAACAGCTTGCAGGAAATCCATAAAAAAGTGATACTGACACCATCATACATATTGCAACCCACCTACAAAATTGTCAGACACTCTAAGACATACAGTGCCTTCCTAAGTAAAGGTACACCCTTCCAATTCCATTGAAGTCAATGGGCTCAGAAAGGGGTAACTGTTTAGAATTGCAGTAACAGCCATCAAATTTCAATGCTATCTGTTGTAATTTAGGGCACTGTAAAGAAGAGGAACAGTGGCACATATTATCGAATCCAAAGCTTCCTCTGATTTGCTTTTTCTTTTATGCCCTATCCTTGTGCTGAGCAATGGTATCCAATCCATTTTAACTATTAATCAACTTTTCATGTCATTTTTTAAAGCTTTGATTTTTAAAAAATTACGTGAAACAACAAATGCTGCTTTAGAGAGTTCTGCTGATGCACAAACTGCAACAAGACTGACATTTGGAGGACATAGAACCTTTTGGGAAGCCCTAAAATATCCCCTAAGTAGGTTGGCTCAGTGACCTGGATCTGTACTTTTAATACAGGAGTAGCTTATATTCTCAGACACCATTTGCACAGGAGGGACCAGTTTTGGTCTATGGATTTATTTTTAGCAGCTGAAATGGAAGTCTTGGATGAGTTCTTGTAATGATTAAAAAAAATGGTGAAATTAACCAGGATGGAGCTGCTGATTACAAAATGACAAGCACATGCCATTTGGTCTCAGTGGGTAGTCCTTTCTCAAAAAGCATTTGGTCAGGCAAAATTTTAAAGTTGGCTTTTAGAACAGAATGAATTTCATTTTGTCTTAGGACATTGTGGGCCATTCATCAAAGGGGATGCAGGTAAATATTATTTGCTGTAAGAAACATATAACTTTCCTGTCTTCCATCACCTACTTGCAACCCTGCACACCATTATCTGTGTGTAAGCCCCATTAACTCTCCCACGTTATGTTTCTTGGTCTTTCTTTGTAATCTGAAAATGACTGATAAGCTGTTTGAGTCATCCTACAATGCCTGCTTGGGAAAAGAGGGAAGGGTGCTAGACAGACTTAACATTCAAAACAAGGTGTTTTGATCTCTCTAGGTGGTTGCACTGATGCCTTATGAGCTTGATAGTAGACTTATCAGCCCTTGTAGTTCTCACCTAAAAGATTTTTAAAAATATTAAACACACTACAGTTTCCCTATAATCAGAATCCTTTTCATGAAATAGAGTCTGTTATGTACATACTTTACTTACAATAATCATATCAACATGATTCTGAGATGGGCCAAAGCTAGAATTCTGAACATCAGCAAGGACAAGTGGAATTCAAGTCCCAGACCAGACCCTGCCATTCACAAGAAGTGATTTTCCCGGATCACCTCATGGGTACTCAGAGAGATTCGTCAGGACACATTAAAGTCTCTGAGCACAGAAGTATGAAATGTAGGAAACTGTGAAAGGGTACCTCAAGAATGCTTTCAAAATCTCACACAAACAGCACACGTCCAAAGATGTTCTGTGACCCTTACAGTTAGAAGATGGAGGAGAAAGTTTCCAAAATATGAATATTAACAAGGAAAACTAGCATCTATCAATGTGCTTGACTTGTTTCATAGCAGATCAGACATATACATGGATATGATCCATTTTAATGTGTGAAAAAGCATAACTGAGTTAGTGGCTGTAACCAAGGTTTACAAAGGAGCCAGGATAAAAGTTCAATGTACCCTGATACCATTAGCTGGACGCTAGGGGAGACACAAAATAACAGTTGAATTACAGTGTATTTAAATAATGTTAGCTTTGTGCAGAACAAAGGCTTGTGCTGTAAAAAAATCCAATCCATTTGGAAATTAGGTTGGCAGCTCATAATAGGGTTGCCAGACCCCCAGTCCCACTAGGGGATCCCCTGATCTTTGGGGCTCCAATCCATCATCAGTCAGCTGGCCAGCAAGGGACGCCCCACCCCCAAAGAGGCCTGTCACACATTGACATGGTCAGCATGATAATGTCACACAGAAGTGACATCATCACGCCAGGGACATTGCGCATTGACGCTGTAGCATTTTGGCCCAAAACTCTATAGTAACCATAGAATTTTGACCAAAATGCTAGAGCATTAGCACATGACATCCCCAGTGTGATGACGTCACTTTCATGTGACATCATTGCGCTGATGACAATCGGACCTGGCAACCCTAGCTCATAATAATGGGTAAATTTATCATTTACTTTTTCAATTAATTTTTTTCTCGTATTCCCATGTAATCAAATGAAATAATTATTTAAGTAAATATGCCTTGCTTTTCTCTTCAATAGAGACCCAAAGTGGCTTAAACCTTTATTCTCCCCTTCTCTATTTTATTCTTACAACAACAACCCTGTGAGGTAGTTCAAGGTAAGACAGTGATGGCCTAATGTCACTCTATCTATCTGTCTGTCTGTCTGTCTGTCATCATCATCTATCCACCCACCCACCCACCCTCTATCATCCTAACATCATAATATCACACAAATGCACATATACAAATAATTTAGATCTCATACTTGCTCTTGTGTTTGTTTCTGGTACCTAGAATGGAAGCTGGCAATAGGGGAGGTTTGCTAGCTAGTTTGGGTATGATAAAATATAAAGGCAGGGATGGTGTCAGGGAAGATGCATGACAGACCACATGCCAAGAAAACCCCCGGATTGTGCCTTATTGTATACACATTAGAAATGGAGCCAGAATAAATTCCTGAAGCCCCAGTAAGTATCAACTTTGCTCCATTCTACCAATAACAGCTTTTAAATGGTACATCAATTCTACGAAAAGTATTTTTCCTCCACAGGATGAGCTACATACTGATTGGGAAATGAATTGCTGCTAAATTGACAGTTGCTAATAAAACATATTTTTAAGGGAAGGTGGTTTATCGTCTGTTATATATGCAACACCTGGCACCTGTGCAATGTTACTAGATGAAAAGCAAAAGTCCCTTCCCTCTGGCAGCCACTCATGTAAGGCAACCACTTTTCCATTTGAGGGCAGACTTTGGACTGAAAGAAGAGAAAGCTGAGGGGGAGGTTGTTGCTTTTTGCATTTCCTCTTTGCCTGCTTGAAAAGAGATGTTGGAATGGGGAGAAGGTTTGGGGAACTACAGTGCTTTTCAGAGATGCCACTTGTATCTTCAAAGCCTTTAAAATTTTTCCTTATAGTTTCAGTGAAAGGCTAGATACGTGAAAACAGCTGGAGCACAAAGCAGAAGCATGATGGGCTGTTTCTTTAATTTATGGCCACATGGCCACAGTTAGCTGAAACCTAACTTTTTCTGCTTGCAGAGTTAAGAGGGTAAAATAATGAAGGAGACTAAGTTGGACTTAGAAACAGGGGAATGTGATGGGGGCCACAATCCTGCACAATTGATACATACTGAAGCCAGCTGTTTTCAAAACAGGCTTTAGTGTGCCCAACTCTGTGACAGACATACTGTGTGACTATTAACATTTTGTCACAAAACAAACTTGGTGAAATTACCTAATGATATGCAAAGAGAACTGCAAGGCACCTGTGTAAGGCTGTTGATCCAAAAGAATAATTAAAAGCCCAACAAGGATATAAAGGTTACAAATCTGATGCCAAATATAGCTGAAGGAATGTTTATAAACACCACTGTCTTACATTCATGAAGTTTAAATTTAGTTATGCCATATGAATACCACTTATTAGATTAACATCTGTTACTTTTTGAGCTACACAGATTTATAATCTAGCCATAACTTCATGTGCTTTGCATCAACAATTCAAAATTAATTTGATTCTTTAAAAGTATGACATAGATGCAACTTTATTTGATTGTTTTATGAAAGCATGTGAAGTGATTATTTAAAGTCAGGAATAGGAAAACATTTCATGTTTCTAGGTGCCAATTCTAAGTTTTTACAGGACATTCTTGGATAGGAACTGGGAAACTAGTTTAATGTTTGAAATGCCAGTATCATAGTTTTAGATACTTGTGCAACCTGAGATTTTTTTTAAAATTATTCCTTCCGTTCTGGGGCCACTTCTTAGTTAAGGATTGAAAGTGACAGATAGCAAAATGTATATATGGAAACAATCAGACATTTCTAGTCCTGCTTATGATTCAGATTTATTTGGATTTTTTTTACATGGAAAAATGTTCAGGGAAAACAAAGGATGATTGGAATTGTTCTGCATTGCAGACATCATAAAACAGATGTGGTAGTCATAATCCTCCCAGGCTTTTCATAAGGCAGCCTGTACAGTGCTTAGAGTGAGCAACACAGATGTCCTTTGTAGTAAGCAGAGCAGTCTGATCTTCAGATATCTCTTGTACACAATAGGCAAACATGTAGCTAGTATATAAATAGGCACACCTCTGTAGATTCATTAGAATGGCATTCAAACCCACATTCTGCTGATGCGATATCCATACCGAACACATCCCCTAGGTTGGAAGTACAATATTTCTAAGTTAGGAGTTCCTGTTCTTTCATCTCATTTCAGCTATGGGATGAAAAAATCCTACTTCTTTTCAATCTAGAAAGAAGAGCTGCAAGATGTAAGGGGCTGTGGCTCTGTGGTAGAATTTGCTTTGCATGCATGGAGTCCAGTGGGTTCAATCGCTGGCAATGCTAGTTAAGAGGATCTCAGGTATCCATGCTAGGAAAGTCCTTTCTTTATCCAAGGCCCTGGAGTAGCACTGCCAGTCACAGGAGACAAAACTGAGCTCGATGGACCAATGGTTTGACTCAGTATAAGGCAGTGCATATCTTCAAGGTATTCACGGGCAGAGAGAAGACATGGAGAGCTGGTGTAATGCAATGGGTAAGAAAACAAGCTGGGAACTAGGAGGTCCTAGATTTAAATCTGTCTTCAGCCATGGGTTTAGTGTGTGGCTTTAGGGTGTGGTCAGACAACAGGCTTACCGCGGCCTGGTCACGCTTCTAATTTCATTGTTTTTTTAACCTGCTGCGCCACACGCTCACCACGTGCTCACCCCATGGTTGAACTGTTGTTGCATGGTAACCACGGAGTGGGCAGGTGGCATCCTTTCCCCCCATGCATGCACACAAGTGAGTAGCTGAAGCACTAGCTCCTTTTTGACAGCTTTGCAATCCCTCCACCAAGTACTGTGATCATTGGTTCCTATACAAGTGTATTTCTCTGCCAGAAATCACGCCCTTTCCTGCCTGATCTTACTCCCTTTCCAACTCATTTCATAGGGAAGTTTTCCCTTTTTCTCTCCCCATGGAGCTTTCCCACCAGAGCAATATTATGAAGTGGCTTGGAGTCAAGTTCTGGGGGCAGAATCCTGGCCGGTGATATGGGAGCCTAAGTAGGGACTATTTCCACTGCTGTCCCATCCCAAGAAACAGTAGAAAAGGACTTTTGTTCTTGAATTTGTTGCACAAAAACACCTAGACACTCCTGATTCCAACAAAACATTGCAGTGCATAAATGTGCAAGCAGTGCCTCATGACCCTGCATCCACTTATACGCATAAAGCTGATTTTTTTTTAAAGGAGCGGAAATAGAAGGGAAGGTTCACACTTCCCTTCTGGCTTGAGACCACAATGGAGAGTTCAGACATCCGGATATGGATGGGTGAGACCAGAAGGCTGATATCTGGGGAACAGGATTCATTCATTTATTTATTATTTCAATTTGTATCCTGCCTTGCAACAGAACTGGCTAAAGGCGGCTAACAACATTAAAAACACTAAAACAATAATTACATTAAAAAACAATAGAGTATAAATACAACTGCCTAAGCAATTGAACAGTACTAATAATGATGATGATGATGGCGGCATACAATGTACAAACAAAGGCAATAACCAACCGATGTTTCATACGGGCCGAGATGTATTTCGATGGTGCATTTGTCAGTGGTGCATTCACCAGTGGCCCACTCATCAGTGGTGGCTTCTAATTGAAAACCTGGTGGAAGAGCTCCATTTTGCAGGCCCTGCAGAACTGTAGAAGGTCCTGCAGGGCCATGCTGTTATCTGGAAGCTCATTCCACCAGTGTGGAGCTGCCACTGAAAAGGCCCTGGCTCTAGTAGCAGCCAACTTGATATCTCTTGGGCACGGAAGAGTCAGGCAGTTCTTTGTTCCTGACCTCAGTGCTCTCTGGGGCACATGTGGGAAAACACGATCCCTCAAGTAGGCAGGCCCCTGACCATATAGGACTTTAAAGGTCAAAACCAGCACCTTGAAACGGATCCGGTAAACTATTGGCAGCCAGTGCAGTGCCTTCAGCACAGGTTGGATGTTGTCTCGAATAGAGAGACCCATCAACAGCGTGGCCGCCACATTTTGCACTAGCTGCAGCTTCTGGAGCTGAGACAAGGGCAGCCCCATGTAGAGAGCATTACAGTAGTCTAATCTTGAGGTGATCATAGCATTAATAACTGTTGCCAGGTCATCAAGTTTGAGGAAGGGAACCAACTGCCTGATCAGCCACAGATGGTAAAAGGCTGCCTTGGCAGTGGCTGCTACCTGGGCCTCCATTGTTAAGGTGGCATCCAGGAGCACCCCCAAACTCCTGACACTCGGTGCTGGCACCAATGGCGCCCCATGGAAGGTTGGGAGTGGGGTCCCTACCCCTGGTTTGCTCCAACTCAGGCAAAGGACCTCCATCTTCGTTGGATTCAAAGTGCCCGCTCCAGGTCATCTGGGGTAGAGTCGGACTGACCGTCCAACAACAGATATAGCTGGGTGTCATCTGCATATTGATGGCACCCTAGCCTATGCCTCCGGGCAATCTGGGTGAGGGGGTGCATGTAGATGTTAAATAACATTGGGGACAGTACCGCCCCTTGAGGAACCCCACAGGCCAGCGGGTACCTCTGGGATGTCTGCTCCCCTAACGCCATCCTCTATCTCCGACCTTGGAGAAAGGAGACAAGCCATTGCAAGGCAAGCCCCTGAATCCCAGTGTCGGTGAGGCGGTGGATCAGTAGCTGATGGTCGACAGTGTCAAACGCCGCCGACAGATCTAACAGCACCGCTGTACCGCCTCGATCCAGATGCCTCCGGAGGTCATCTGTGAGTGCGACCAGTGCCGTCTCCATCCCATGACATGGCCGGAAGCCGGACTGAAACAGGTCTAGCATGTAAGTGTCATCCATAAAGCTCTGCAACTGAATCGCCACCGTTCTCTCAAGTAATTTGTCCAAATAGGGCAAATTGGAGACCGGCCGATAGTTGACCAATTCAACCAGGACCAGAGATATTTTTTTCAAGAGAGGGCAGACCATCGCTTCCTTGAGTGCCCCTGGGCACAGCCCCTCGATGAAGGACTTGTTGATAATATCCCTGAGGACACCTCGTAACCCCTCACGGCCAGCTTTTATAAGACGTGAAGGGCACGGGTCAAGGCTGCACATGGTTGGGCGTACCGTTGAGAGCAATCGGTCAACTTCCTCAAGGCTGAGTGGACTGAAATAATCCAGAACAGAACCAGAAGGCGTTCATGGAGCTTCGAGTTCGCTCACTGTCTCAACTATGGCAGGGAGATCACGGCGGAGCAGCAGGACTTTATCTGCAAAAAAGCTCAGAAAAGCCTCACAGCCAATATCCAATTCCCCAGCATTTAGTCTGCCCTGTGGCAGCTCTGTTACCAACCAAATAGTTCTAAGTAATTATGCTGGGCGTGAGCTAGCAGACACAACCATACCGTGTAGAATTGTCTCTTCGTGGCTTTGATTGCCACCGCATAGGATCTCATAAACGCCCCATAGGATGCTCCTGTTGCTTCATTGTGGGCACGCCACCACTGTCTCTCTAACCATCTAAGCCCTTGTTTCATCAGCCAAAGCTCCTCGGTGAACCAGGGAGCCTGCTTAAAGCGAGGGCGCAGGGGGCGTTGGGGGGCAATCTTGTTGATGGCTGCTGAGAGCCGACTAGTCCTTGACAAGCTAGTCCTTGACAAGCTCATCTAATGAGCCACCAGGGGGCATAGGATCCCGCAGAGCCATCTGAAGCCACTGAGGGTTCGTTTGGCTCCATGAGCAAGCCAAAATATGCTCGCCGCCCAAACAGGGTTGGGGTGACACATTCACCTGGGCCTTCAGAGCAAGGTGGTCTGACCATGGCACTGCCAAAGCAGTGATCTGGTCCACTGTAACCCCCACCACGAAGATCAAGTCGAGCATATGCCCGGCCTGATGAGTGTGGGCCATTACAAATTGTGTGAGTCCTAGCGCCGCTACGGATAACACAAGGTCCATCGCCGATACAGAGGCTGCATCATCGGGATGGACATTGAAGTCACCCAATTGAAGTCACCCAAGACTATCAGTCTAGGGTACTCCAATGCCCAGCCCGATACCGCCTCAACCAGAGATGGCAGGCTGTTGGTTGGTGTGTTAGGCGGACAGTACACCAGCCAGATAGCCAAACTCTCCCTGGCTTCCCACACAAGGCCTGAGCACTCAATACCCTCAAGCTTCAATGGCGGAAGCACCCTGAAGGAGTAAGCCTCCCAAATGAATAGCACCACTCCTCCCCCCCGCCCCACAGTCCATGATTGGTGAAGGACTGAGAACCCCGGGCGGAGCTAACTGGGAGAGTGCTACTGTCTCCCCGTCTCACACCCAAGTCTTGGTCACGCACGCCAGGTCCGCTCCCTGTTCGAGCAGGAAATACCGATGGGTTGAGGTCTTATTATTTATGGATCTGGCATTGCACAACATCAATGTTGGAGGGGGGTCCTTATTCCCTGCCCCTCTGCCTGTCACTCTCGGGATGGGACAGAGACTGGAAGGGGGTCGAGCTTCTCTGTTTCTCCACCTCCTTCCCTTCACTTTCTGCCTGTTCCCACCACTATACTTTCCCCGCCCCAGGAGCACTGGTATTCCTAGCCCCGCCACCGCCATTGCAGGTGGCCTTCGCAATGCTTCAGGCTGACCATAAGCTTGACATATAAACAGGGCCTGCTGCTGGAATGCCACTAAAAATCTAAATTCTCCTCAACAATAAATTAATACCTACAATCAGGCCGAAATACCCAATTACAAAAGCTAAATCCCCTAACCTAACTAATATAAACAGACCTCGCCCACCCTGACCTCCTCTCTTACATCCCTACCGGGTTGCAGAATGAAACTACACTATCAAATTAAACTATAAGGGGTGGGAGACAGGTTTACATCCCGTTAGTGTAACTAACTCTATTAATAGATGACCCCCAACAGAGGTATTTGGGGCGGTGCTCCTGATCTCTGCTACGCAGGTTTATCCCCCCTTGTCTTGTCCCTGAACTCACAGGATGGCAAGTTGGAAAAGGGTAAGTCCCAAAGCCATCCTGTCCTCCAGCGGATACGGATGAAGCTGTCTGATTGTGCTTTCTAAATCCGGGAGGGAACAGCAACAATATCAGATCAGTCAGCTTGTCTGTTTGCAGCCTTAGTCAAGCTCTTGCCCTCACTTCTTCAACATTTATAACCTTATAAAGTGGTTGTGAGGGTTACTAAGGTGATGTGTGTAAAATCAAAGGTATTACACATACACCATTTATCATTATTACCATTATTATTAGTAGTAGCAGTAAGTGTATATTTTATTTAGAATGATGTTAGAGCATCTAGTTCTGCAGAACTTTAGCTCAGGAAAGAGGCTGTATGTGTCAAATTTAGGCAGCAGTCCCAAATAGTTACTATTATTGTTGAGACTTTATTAGCTCTTGTGTGCTTTTCATCAGATGCCATTTCAAAGATGTCCTTGTGAATTAACATGGGGACTGCACTCCAAATCTTCATCATGCTATCTCAGACAAAGTAATTTTTCAAGGGCACATTAAGTTCTTCCCCCTCTGCAACTGCTGACCCTTACAGCCTGTATTGTGTTGCTGGCAAGTCCCCTTGACAGTGGCAGTTTTACCCTAAATTTCTCAGCTTCACTGAAGTCTCAGCCAATAAAGTGATGACGAGGAACCAATTTACATGGCTGTAGCCTCTGGAGCTGCTGATATATGGGCAAAAGCTAATTAATTGAAACTTTGAAAAGAAGGTGATAGCAATCAAAATGCAGGATTAACAGGGAGAGCTTTCACAAAGATTTTCCTAGGGTTGCCTTAGAGAAATAATTTACTTAGCAAAACAAAAAGCCTTTAAAGCTACATCTCAGTTTTCTAAGAAAGAGGCCAGGCACCAGAAAGAAATATTGAGTGAACCACCCCAGTACTAGCTAAAACCAGGGCTTGTTTTCCCCTGGGGGAACGTGCCATTACAGAGTTCTGGAACCGCTTCAACAACATCCTTTTAAAAAAAAATGTTTAAAAGTTCATGAGTTTTCAGTATACAGATTGAAAACTTTGTTTCCCTCTTGAGAGTTCCGGCACCTCTTAAAAAACAAACAAACACCCTAATCAGAGCTTCCCAAAGGCTGCCATCCTAAGGATGCTTTCCTGGGAGTAAGATCTATTGAATAAAATGAGACTTACTTCTGAGTATACCTTCTTAGGGTTGCTCCCAAAGACATACAACTGCCCACTCCTCCCACTTGTTTGGTGTCCACACAATAAAAACATTGTGAGAGGATTTAGAAGATCACAAAACGGCCACACAAACAGCTGAAAATATATGCACAGGACAAGTAAATTCAGCATACACACAGAAAACAAGAGGCTTGAACAGGGGCCTGGATGGAGGGGATGGGACTAGGGGAGGATTTCCATTCAAACCTCAAGGTGACGGGAGATAAAAAGGCAATAATCAGAACATATACCAGAAGAAGGAAGCTGCGGTGGCTCAAGTGGTTAAGACGCTGAACTGCAGGCTGTGGAAGGTCAGTAGTTCAGCAGTTCGAGACCTGGGTGCCGCAAGACGGAGTGAGCTCCTGCCGACCTAGCAGTTTGAAAGCAAGAAATTGCAAGTAGATAAATAGGTACCACTTCAGTGGGAAGGTAACAGCGTTCCGTGCGCCTTGGTGTTTAGTCATGCCGGCCACATGACCATGGAAACGTCTTCGGACAGCGCTGGCTCTTTGGCTTTGAAACGAAGATGAGCACCGCAACCCTAGAGTCGGATTCGACTGGCTTTCGAGCAAGGGAACCTTTACCTTTACCTTTTATACCAGAAGAATGATTTTTTCCATTATAAATCTAAATGATGAAATAATAAGCAAAGAAATCTGTGAGGACCTGTCTGTATTCCAGGATATTTGCTTGCCTGACAGAGAGCAGAAAGCTAAACTGACTCTCAGATATGCTAGCTTCAGTCTCAGAGGGTGGGGAAAAAAGACTCCAAAACTTCCACTTTCTAAATCCTCTCACAATGATCTTATTTTCCCACCACCATATTTGCCTGTTCCTCTTGAGTGCATGGACTCGTACAAAAAATATGATGGGAACAGACAGACACATTGAGTGACACAATCAGCAACTTATGCCAGAAAATCATAGGGCATAGCACAACTTTCATTTATACCTTTATTGGGCATGCAAAAACAGAAATTTGGATAATCCCAGATTCTATCTGCAATTGAAGGTGTCAGCAGCAGGCCCTGCAATTGAGGCTGCAAGCATGCACACAGACTAGAAGAGGTTGCCCAGTCTTCACTAGAGTCACTGTGCAGAAGCATATGAATGTACCAGAAGGAGGAGGAGATGGAGTTTGAAATGTACTGGGTTCAGACGCGTAGAAGTGATCAGCTCATAGTTCATTAGTGATTCAGCAAGAGAAAGAAGACTGCAATCCCTGGTGGAAGCCAGGTATTTATGCCTGAAAAGGGTTACACCCCAAAACACCCCCCTCCCAACGACAGGCTATTTGCACTCTATTGTTTCCCAATTGGTTTACTCTAGGATGCTTGTCTCCCTACTGGTCCATTCTAGGATCCTAGCAATTTATTGTTATGCACAGGGGTCTTTTCGAGCCAGAGCCCACCGGAGTGGCGCTCCGGCAGTTAAGGCAGCAAGCCCTGCCCCCAGGAGGAACACGTGTAGCAGCATTTCATAGAGGAACACCAAGCCCCACGCAGACAGCCCAGCCCTGGCCCCAGCCGGAGCTCAGCTCTGCCCAGGCAGGCGGGCCCCCTGGTGGCCCACGACGGGGGGACAGGAAGAGAGGCGCGGGACACTTCCTGGGTGACTGACCTTAGCCAGGCGGTCCCAGCCCTTTCCCCTCCCCTCGCTGTTCCCTCCCACCCAGCTGGAAAAGAGCCTCTCGGTGCACACTCACCCTGCCCCATCTGTCCCGTCTCAGCTGCGCCTCCCCCTCCCCTCCCCTCCCACCTCATTTTCCCCCTGCAACTATTTGTTAATTGCTCCCTTCCCTCCC
>NW_015160861.1:363060-378033 GCF_001447785.1 Gekko japonicus | reverse complement strand
GTTTTCTGCTGCTGAGCCCTTCAAGTTCCTTCCATCCAGAGGGGGAGGGGAAAGTCTTTCTCCAGTCCAGTGGCACCTTTAAGACCAAGTTTTATTCAGGAACCAGCTCTGGCTTCTCTGTGAGGGCAGATCTGCTCACACACCCCCTATAGCCAGTCAACCAAAACAGTCCAGTGGCACCTTTAAGACCAAGTTTTATTCAGGTACAAGCTCTCCCTCCTCTGCAAGGACAGATCTGCACCCCCCCCAATAGCTAGCAATCCAAAACAGTCCAGTGGAGCTGGAGCAGTGGGTGTGGCCTTCTGACACACTTCCGGTGATGTTCAGGGGGATGGCCTTTTGACATTTCCGGTGATGTCAGGGGTGTGTGGCCTATGACACACTTCTGGTGATGTCAGGGTGTGTGGCATATCCTAATGAGTTATGCTAATGAGCTCCTGCACCTCTTTTTCTACGAAAAGATCCCTGGTTATGCATCCCAAACTCAGTCCTTTTGCAAGGGCAGTTCAGGCTCAATACATAACACTCCTCCCTCCAAGGTTCAGAGCCTCTTCAACTGACAAAGTCCTTTAGATACACTGGTTGGCTCCGCTCACAATTCGAGCGGCATGGTTCCACTGATGGGGCTGCGGGCTCAGGAACTGTGTTGGGGCCCGGGCCCGCCGCCAGACTGGGAGAGGGTGGTGATGGTTCTGGGACGCTGTCAGGGCCACCAGTGGTGGCTGCCACTGGCATTCCGCCAGCAGCCTCTGAAGGCTGTCTGTTGATTCCTGGCTGGGCTGAACTTCTACCATTCCTTCTTGCCCCAGAAGGCTGCAGTCGTTGAGCCCCTGCATCACCTTCTCGATAAAAAAGCTCCTTGGGTGTGGGGCCAGAAGCAGTCCGCCGCGTTCTGGGCCATCAAGGACCTGCTCACCTCCAACATGTGTGACTGTGGACACTTTGCAGAGTTTGTCTCCTAGCACACATCAGGGAAGTTGAAGTCACCCATAACTATCAGGTCATGTTGTTTGGATACCCTGTCAAGCTGTTCAAGGAGGGCAGCATCCACTTCCTCATCCTGGTCAGAAGGTCTGTAGAAGACTCCAGCCACAATACTGTTTGCTCTTCCTTCCCTTATCTTCACCTAGATACTTTCCACTGGGCTGTCACCCTCCTCCTCCAGTATTTCCTGACAAACAAACCCTCTCCTCACGTACAGCACCACTCTGCCTTCTCTTCGACTGTTTTGTTTTTTCTTGAACAACTCATATCCATCCACTACAACATTTCAGTCATGGGAATCATGCCACCAAGTCTCTGTAACACCTACTAAATCATATCCATCTGTCTGCATTAGAAGCTCAAGCTCTTCCTTCATATTGTCCAAACTTTGGGCATTGGTACATAGACACTTGAAGCCCCACACCTTTGGCTGCATTAGACCCGGCCCTCCCAGGTGGGCCTCTGTTGTTTGGTCTCCTTCATTTAAGTCCCTGCAACTCATATCCATCCACTACAACATTTCAGTCATGGGAATCATGCCACCAAGTCTCTGTAACACCTACTAAATCATATCCATCTGTCTGCATTAGAAGCTCAAGCTCTTCCTTCATATTGTCCAAACTTTGGGCATTGGTACATAGACACTTGAAGCCCCACACCTTTGGCTGCATTAGACCCGGCCCTCCCAGGTGGGCCTCTGTTGTTTGGTCTCCTTCATTTAAGTCCCTGTGTTGGTCATCTCCTTCCCCTTGCTTTGTGTGTTTAAAGCCTTCCTGGTGAATCTCTCCAGGTTTCTGCCAAACACATTCTTCCCAGACCTTGACAGGTGAAGTCCATCACTTGCTAGTAGGTTGTCATCCAGAAAATCTAGCCCATGGTCCCAGAATCCAAATAGCTCCTGCTGGCGCCACCAACACAGCCAGTGGTTCACCTCCGTTATCATCTGCTCCCATCATATTCCCTTTCCTATGACAGGAAGGATTGAAGAGAACACCACCTGTGCCCCCATGTTTCCCATCCTGAGGCCTTAACAAAAGGGCATGATAAACATTTGATTAAAAGCAACTAAGAAACTCTAATATGGGTCAGAAAAAACAAATGCTACCCTTAGGCTGCTGTAAACCTGGGATGAACCAAAAGGTATCTGCAAAGCTCTTCTTCTGAAAGGAAAGGTGGTCCAGTGGAGTTGAATATAGAGTTGTTTTATAGGACAGCCATCTTTAAGACCATATGCTAGATATATATTAGGGATAAGTCAAAATGGGGGGGGATCAACAATTAAAGGTACTTCTGTTTAAGTTATGTTTTGGAGATTGCTGCAAAACAAGGACAGAAATATTCTTCTATGCAAGAAGCATTGTCCTGGATAAGCTTCATGTAGCCTCAGTGACATCATTATTTTCTCCATGCTATCCTGGATTTCTTAGAGTCAACAATGCGACCAATTCAAGAATCTTTGCCGTCACCCTAAATTGGCTTTGCTTACTCTCAGTAATCTCAGCATATAGCCAAATTGGCTACACAGTGTTACTATACCATTACATTTACCTACTAACCCATGACTCATTGGGATTGCTCCAGATAAGGGGAAGAAACCCAAACCAGGGAAAAAAGATGTCACAAAACTAGCAAAAGATAAGGGAAACAAATGGTAGTAAATAAGACTAACAAAAGATGAACACTCTTATTAAATGTGTGTGTTAAGTGCCATCAAGTCATTTCCCACTTATGGTGACCCTATGAATTAATGACCTCCCACACATCCAATTGTTAACAGCATTGCTCAGGTCTTGCAGACTGAGGGCCATGGCTTTGTTGAGTGAGTCAATCCATCTCATGTTGGGACGTCCTCTTTTCCTGCTGCCTTCAGCTTTTCCTAGCATTATTGTCTTTTCCAGTAACTCTTGTTATTTCATAATGTGACCAAAGTACAACATCCTCTGTTTAGTCATTTTAGCTTCTAGGGGAAGTTAAAGCTTGACTTGATCTAGAACCCACTTATTTGTTGTTTTACTAGTCCACAGTGTCTGTAAAACTCTCTTCCAACACCATATTTCAAATAACTTTCTTCCTGTCAGCTTTCATCATCAAATTTCACACCTACACATAGTAACGAGGAATACTATGGTATGAATTATCTTGTTCTTGGTTGCCGGCAACACATCCTCACATCCTTATGATTAAGAATCTTTTCTAGCTCCTTCATCGTTGCCCTTCCCAGTCTTATGAAATACCAGTAGCAAATTTTGTTGAGAAATATCTTAGACACTACCCCAAAAGCACTGCTTTCACCCCCAAATTGAAATTTAGGAAAATGTGTTGTAATAATATAATTAACTATATATAAACACAGAATTCTGGATCAATTATGGTAGCTACTGTTATAATTACTATGATTAATACTTGGAAATTTAGCTTCCTAAAATTTTTTTTATCTACCACCCAATATAATGAAGGGCCCCCTCTCTCTTGCTCGCGCTCTCTCCATATACACCCTCCACATTTACTCACCAGTGCTTCTGTAAGAAATCAATATTTTATGCAAGTGAAACTTTCATGTTAATGTTTGCAGAGAGCCTTATTATTCCTACCAGCTAGTGAGCTCCTGCAATGCAGGCTTCTATTAATTCGGTAAAAGAAAGAACACTAGCAATAAATCAACATTCCTTGTGCGTAATCCTCAGTAAATTTATCACTTTGACAACTCTGGCTCTGATCTCCAGGAAAGCAAGAAATACCACCACCCACAGGAAACCAAGAAATGGGGTGTTGCTTTGCAGCATCCACCCCATTTCTCTCTAACATGAAAAAGCATCACGACAAATCCCATCCCATCCTCTCCTCTCACTTTCCTCATCTCCTTCCACTGCAGATATGCAGGAACTGTCATGTCCTCCACAGGTTCTTCTTTATCCAAACCTGGCTATTGCTAGGATGTGTTGAAGGATGCTCTAAGGGAGGGCAGAGGGAGCATTCTATGAGTGCAAAAGTTTTGAGCATAGCAAGGATTATTTGGCTGGTCCACAAATGTGCTAACAGATGCGAGTTGTTCCCTTGTTTGCATTTGCAAGTCTCTACATCGACGGTTTCTGTAGTATAGTTGCCAGTTTTCTTCTTGGCAGGGCTTCTATGCTTTTAACAGCTTTGTGACCAGCATAAATTCTGCTGGTAAAAATGTAGAATTCACTGTATCTCATGCCAGGAAAAAAATTATCTGTTAAATTTCTACTTGCAATATAGCTTTTGAAGGTAGAGGAAGCTTACCTCTCTCTCCCGCTTAACAAGAAAACAGGTAACAATAATTTGATTTCCTTTATGTTTAAACTGGGTTTGTCAGCTGGGCTTTCCAGTGCTCAGCAATGGGAGGAGCAAGTAGTTCCATGCATTCTTATTAATCTCATAAAACAGCCCCAAGCTTTTTTACATACAAAGGAGGCCAGAAGGAATACACATGTCCTGAGAAAATTAGGGACATCTAAGGACAGCATGTGAGAGATCCATGATTGGAATCTCCCAACACTGAATATTAAAAAGCAGCAGTGGGAATCCTCAATCATGGCTGCAGCTTTCAAGAAGAGTTTTAAACCCTCCCCAACCTATGGCAGGGATGTGGAATGGTATAGTATAGGTTGATCTTGTCAGATCTCAGAAACCAAGCAGGGTTGGTACTTGGATGGGGGAAACCACCAAAGAATACTCTGCAGGAGAAGGCAATGGCAAATAATCTCTGCTTACTCACTTGCCTTGAAAAATCCTTTCTGGGTCACCATAAGTCAGTTGCTACTTGACAGCACATATCTGTGGTGTTCGCCCGGTAGAAATCCTCTCTGAAGCCGTTTGTTGGACATGGAAGGGGGAAACAAGTACCTGCATTATACCTATCTGTTTTCTCCACCGCTGAAGAGATTATTTCTGTCAGGGAAATGGTATGCCTGGGGGGGATTCAAAGCGAATTTCTACCACAGCTACTTCTCAATGTTAAAGAAAGCATGAGGTGACTGAATAATGGATCTCTCACATAAATGTGTGAAGCACAAGGAATTTTAGGCAATTTTGTTTTGGAGGCTCAACTCATATTTTTGATTTTGGAATTTACTTTTATCGTATGATGAATTATAGAATCATAGAATCACAGAGTTGGAAGGGTCCATACAGGTCATCTAGTCCAACCTCCCATTCAATACAGGATCAGCCTAGAGCAGCCCAGAGAAGTGTTTGTTCAGCTGCTGCTTAAAGACTGCCAGTGAGGGGGAGCTCATCACCTCCCTTGGCAGCTGATTCCACTGTTGCACAACTCTTACTGTAAAAAAGGTTTTCCCTAATATCCAGTCGGTACCTTCCCGCCCTTAATTTAAACCCATTGTTTCGACTCCTATCCCACCTATCTCCTATTACCAAGAAGAGGAAGAGGAGGAGGAAGAAGAAGATTTTTACTCTGCCCTTCACTCCAAGTCTCAGAGTGGCTTACAACCTCCTTCCCTTCCTCTCCCCACAACAGAGGTAAGTGGGGCCATTCTTAGTAGCCTTCCAGCTACTTAGCAACCAAGCTTTTCACACTGCTGATTGCAATAGACCAACAGGATTCTGGCAGTAACCAATTAAGATGTAAAGTTTTGTAAATAGCCTATCGTTGGGAGTGGGGTGCGGCCATTGCATGCAATAAAACCGAGCTGAGGCTCTGGTCTACAGTCTTGTTCTTGCTGAAATCACTGATTAAAGTAGAGCTGATCACTAGACTGGCAGTCTGTTCATCCATGGAACTCACTATTTAACAGTGGCGATGAAGGTGGGATCCTATTGAGCCAGCCCAGCACCGCACCGCGCACCAAGCTCCAATGCCAAGTGCATTATCGCTACGGGGACCATGGTTTTCTGCTTCTAATGTATTTCAAGATTTTTTTATTGTTGGTTTTTATGTTTTTTGCAATATGTTCCTCATAGTCCCTTTTTGCCTCTCTTCCTGCTTCCATTACTTTGTTCATTAACCATGCAGGCCTTTTTAATACCTATTCATACCTTTCCTAATCTGCAATATACATTGTATCTGAGCTTCCAGTATTGTAGTTTTAAATAGTCTCCAAGCTTCCCAAAGGGATTTGACACTCCTTACCTTACCTTTCAGTTTCTTCTTCACGAGCCCCCTCATTTGAGAGAAGTTACAGCCTAAAGTTAAATGTGGTTGTGTCAGTCTTTTGGGGCAACTTCCTATTTACATAACTGCTAAACTTAATAGAATTATGGTCACTGTTCTCAACTGGTGCTTATCATGTTTACATCTCTCACTAGGTCTTGAGCATTACTTAGGACCAAGTCTAGGATTGCCCTCCCCCAATAGGTTCTGTGACCATCTGCTCCATGGAACAGTCCTTGAGAGTATCTAGAAATCCAATCTCTTTCTCTTGACTTGAACACATATTGACCCAATCAATGTGTGGGGTAGCTAAAATCACCTATTATTGAACAGTTATTTCATCTAGCTGCTTTCCTCAATTCTTTTGCTGTTTTTAAATCATCCTCTAACCTTTGATCTGGTGGGTGATAACAAATTCCCAGAGCTAAGCCTCCAAAACCCGGACGTGACGCCGCCGGGCATGCTGGGGGCGGGGCCATGACCATCTGAGGGAAAACCATAGAGTTTCCCCTCAGATGACCGTGGTCCCGCCCCCAGCGGGCCCGGCGTGGTCGCGTCACTTCCGGGTGACACGAACGTAGGGGTGGGGTTCCCCCCGGGGCCCGATCCACCAGCGGCGGGGAACGGGCCTCTGCGGCTGGGGTTTCCCCGCCCCCCGGGGGGACTTGGCAAGCCTAGCTTTTGTACAGGTCCTGTTTGTTCCAAAAAGCATCCCAGGGCCTAACAAACTTACGCCTTTTTCCCTACCGAATCATCTCATCCACACATTGAGACTCCTAATTTGTGTCTGTCTAGTTGGACCTGCATGTGGAAAAGACAGCATTTCTGAGAAGGCTACCTTGGAGATCTTGGCCTTGATTCTTCTGCCTAGCAGCCTACATTTTTCTTCCAGGACCATACAACTACACTTTCCCACATTATTGGTACCATTATCACTGGCTCCTCCCCAGCACTGTCTACCAACCTATAGACAATATGTAATATCTGCTACCTTCGCACCAGGCAGGCAAGTCACCACGCGGTCAGTACAACCCATCACAACCTGTCTATCTACATGCCTAAGAACTGAATCACCAACTATCAAGAGCCCCCCTCCCTTCCTGCCCAGGACTATACTTACTGCTCAGTTACTTATGCATCTTGACTCTAATTAGCCCTTCCTGGCAACTACCCCTCCAATCTATATGTAATGCATGAGGAAGTCTGTTTTAATGTATCTGAAGGAGTGTGCATCTACACATTCTAAGTCGCTCAGTTCTTGTTTATACCCAGAATTAAACTTTGTTGGTCTTAAAAGGTGCCAGTGGATTCAAACTCATTTCTCACATCTGTTTGTTAACTCTTTTATTTGTATGGTAATTTGCTGCTAATCACAGGTTTTACCAACAGCTTTAATCCAATCTTAGCTATACTTATTGCTCAGTTACTTATGCATCTTGACTCTAACTAGCCCTTCTTGGCAACTAACCCCCCCCCACCCATATGGAAGGCTTGAGAAAGTCTGTTTCAATGTGACTGAAGAAGTGGGCATGCACACGAAAGCTTATACCCAGAATTAAACTTTGTTGGTCTTAAAGGTGCCAGTGGGCTCAAACTTTGTTTACCAACGGTAGAAGGGGTCCCTTCTGAGGGAACATTCCCCCTTTCTTCAGCACAGTGTCCTTCTTTCCCCTTGACCCTCATGTTCTCTGACAGTGGCAGAACTGCCATTCTCAGAGCGGAACTAACAAGTCCTCAAGAGTCTTATATGTGTGCCTAACTGACTGTCTCTGATTCTCTAGGTCAGCCACCTTGGTTTCAAGGGTACAAACTCATTCCCTGAGTACCAGGAGCTCCTTGCACTGAGCACACACCCATGACTTCTGGTCAGCTGGTAGACAGTCATACATGTTGTACTCAGTACAATACACTGGATAGCCCCTGACCCACTGCTGGCATTCTACCTTCAAAACTGCTTCCCTCCCTTTTCATAAACTTCCTATTTATGTAGATCTGTTTGTGGAAAGTGTGCTTACCCTTTTAGGGACATGGAGAGACCAGTGCCCTAAGTAATATAGACATATGAACATTTTGGAGATAACATATCGATTACATTTTCATATTAATATGCAAAATACTTATGCAAAACTATTTAGTGATAATAATTGTAGTAAACATTGCAGGAAGTGACACCTAGATAAAATAGCTAAGTATATGTAACCCCCATTTTATGTGTATGTGTTATGTCTGTTTTTGTTTGTTGATATGGAAAAAATAAAAATTTTCTTTAACGAGAGAGAGAGAGAGAGAGAGAGAGGGAGAGAGAGAGAGAGAGAGCGAGCGAGCAGTGCCCTGGTTTCCTCAAACTGCTGCTGAACTTGCACATCTGCTAAACTTTCCCGTTTATTCCCTTGTTCCAGATGCTTTATCACTGGAGCTGGGACACATCTCTGGTCTTCTCTGTTTCTCCCAATTTAAAATGGCCAACTGATTTTTCCTGCAAAGCTGTGGTCTCAGATCCCATCTTGCAAGCAAACTGTCCTTTCAGGAACATATCTCTCCAGTCTCCAGTCATTAGCTGAGCTCCCATTCAGACAGGGCCAGTTACCACCTGAGTGAAGCAAATGGCTGCTTGGGGTGCCAAACTGAAAGGGGCTAGACAGGAGGTGGCACATACCCCCATATCTACGCTGAGTTCAACAGTAATGCAGCAGCTTTCATAGCCCACCTTACACCCAGCAGGGTGGCACGTGAAGAAGCACCTCCTGTAACTATGCCTCTACTGTGGGTCTTGGGTTCAAAGCATAGCCTTTCTTGCACCCAGCAGGACAGCACCCAAGAAGATGCCATCCATGGCTATGGCACTGCTGTTGAGCTCAGGGTAAGCTTGTACCTGATGAAGCAGCACAGCAGGAAGCTGCTTGGAATGGCAAAAGTCATGACCCACTCCTGCATTCAGAAAACATCCTCTGATCTTCTCTTATTAGAAAGCAATTAACAAAGCACAATCATTGGGCAGCTCTAGCCACAGGCATAGACATTTGTCCTCTGAACCTCCTAAAGGGGGAATAAATCCTCCAGCAGTACCACAAACTATGACCACAAAATCTTTCTTCCACCAGAAAACTGTTGTTTTCTCCAGTCACCCTTGTGGCACCAGGACTAATAGGACCCAATTCCCTTTTGTCAGTGATGGGTGGATTAAACTGACAAATAGGTTTTTCTAATAAACAGACTGAGAATCACTCCTCCCTAGAGTGTTCCTCCCGGTGTGGGTGAGGTTTTAAGACCTCTGTCTCAATAAAACAGCTGAAAGGAGATCCAAATGGATCATGGTTGCTCTTATGGAGAGACAAATTATGGCAGTGATGATGAAAGAGAGCTGTACTTTCCTGCAGGGTTTCAAATTTCAGGCTGCAGCTGGAATCAGCTGGACATAACTGTACAGTTTGTGTTTTCAAAGAGACAGCCAGAGATGAAGTAAACACAATGTCTGAAATCTTTCAGTCCTTTCAGTGAGAAGTGAAGTAAACAGTGTTGGATTCTGAATATGGGTGCATTCAGACAGGGCATTTAAGCTGGTATAGAGCCGGTTAGAAATGGAGTACTTACGCACAATCACACGCACAACATCTGCCTTCCGTCCCTAACCATTGCCAATCGTCGCAAACACCCCTTAAATCGATGTAGTTTGCCACTAGGTCTCCAAGTGGTGTTTTCCTGAGGGCTCCGGTTCCAGCTGCATTTCCCCTGTGGGATTGCTCTCCGCCGGTGTAGAGCCACTTCCACTGGGAAGCCCGAGGCTTCCACTTTTCGCCTGCCTTTTTTTTTTTAGCCTCAGCAATATGCGCTTGGGCGAAGCTTCGCCCCGGCGTTAATAATAATTTAAAAAGGTGATTAGTTTTAGGCTTTGGATGAGTCCGGGACCTCATAGAGTCCCTTTTCGCTGTAAAAGTTTAAATGGCAGTGTTCCTTCAGGGCATGCTTTTCGGGACAGGGTGTTCTGCGCAAAGATCTCAATTCTGTGGATGGCTGCCTATGCGCATGTGCAAAAAATGTAAAATAATAGTAATTTTAAAAATGCCAACGCATGCCTAGTGTCGACGCCCGGGAGTGATGTGTTGTGCGGTGAGGGAGATGAGTGTGACTGCGCTTGCCCAGGATCAAATTAGTCCACTTGGAACCCGAGCAGTTTAAACCACTCCCGGCAGGCTGTCTGACTGCACACTATGTGTCACTCCAGGGAACTATATTCTATTTAGAGCTTGCCAAATTATTCAGCAAATATATTCACCTGATAGTATAACAAGGAAAACAACTTATTCCACTGATATTATATGATCAGCTATCGAATGCCTCATTTGATTAATAATGTAGGCCAACTTTTCCCATATACTTGGTTGGTAACTCATTTTCCTTGACGTTGACATATTAGTTTTGGTGCTGAAATAACTACCTGATATTGTCAAATGGTGTCTACTGACAGCAGCAGGCTCTGTAATTAAGAATGAAACAATGTTTCCACAAGGTATCCTTGTTTATATGTATTCTCATAAATTTACATTTTACGTTGGTTAGGAGACACTAGCATGGGTCCCCCTTATTACAGTTGCATCAAAGCCCTTATATTTGAATACATCTTTGTTTAAAAATCCTTGAGTGTTATCCCAAAGCGGACTTTTTTAGTTGTCTAGAGGCCAGTTTGCACTCAACTCATTGGATTACAAGAGCCTACAAAGACAGAGTGTGATATTAATGGGTGGTCACAGCCCTGTTGAAAAATATAACTGTAACATACTTCAGTTTTACTCTGATCTCTGGGGTTCCAAGAACAACTACAATCTGTATGTTGGAACACAGCTGATATACTATTAATACAGCCTGGTCTTTAGTTTCTGTCTTCCTTGCCTAAAATGAGCACTAAAGCTCTTAAAATCTCATTAAAAGATTACCCTCCTATCACAGCCTCGCAGGAAAAGGGAGGCCAGGACTTGGGAAAGGAAGGTTGCGGTCACACGTGCAAGATAAAGTGGCGGGGGGGAGCAAGGCTATTTCATCTGGAGGAATTTGACCTGCAGTTGCGCGATCACACAGTCCTTGGAAGCTGTGGGTGCAGCCAGCCTGCCACTGCGTGATCAGACGCAACTGCGGATGAGTCAGGGTGGGGTTTTTTCTGTTTGTTTCCGATGCGCTTAAACAAGGAATTGATTAATCGCATCTCCGCACTGAGGGATCCCTATGGAGTTTGCGATGATGCACATACTGAGAAGGGGGAAAAAAACAATGGCATGGAGTTGGGATGGCCTGATCAGACCATCCCAACGCCATGAGAGTACGCTGGAGCAATCAGACAGGGGAAAGTCCATCCGTGGCTTGTCGCAACCCGTTTACTACCAGATACTTTTAACTCCGCTTCTGTGGCGGAGCAGAATGGGTTGCCAACGGCTGCAGGGTGCTTCCCAGATGTTATTGTCTGATCACACCCTTTAAATCTGCCCAGCATTTGCACCTATGGCGGGTCTAATTGTGCATATGATTGCAGCCGAAGTAAATTGCATGTTATTTAATGCAGTCACATGCATTAGAGTAAAATGTCTGTTGTCCCAGAAGAGGAAGCTAAAGTGAATATATTTCTTGATCTTCATTCTAGATAATGTAGCAGATTGGTATATTTTGATGGACAGAAATGTTGTATTCATAAACAATTATGAAGTATGATTTTATAGGATCAACCTTTGCTTTAAAAAACTGCAGGAAGAAGATAAGGCCATACCAATAGGTAGGAGGAAAATGTTCAAGGTGCAAAGCAGAGCAGGTTATTAGATCTTCTAGATCACTATGCATTTCGCTATATGCTTTGTTGGGGGATCATACATAGAAAATTTTCTGGCTCCCACCCTGAACAAATGGAAAATTTTGAAACTGAAAAAATTGCAGGGATGAAGAAAGTTAGACCAAATCCTTATCTCTAAGATGCTAGTTTTGTATGTAAAGGGAGCTCCCCGCCCCATGGTGGAGCATTCAAACCTGCATCTGCCCTACCTACATCCTAGTCCAGAATAAGTTTTACCACTTGATTCTGTTGTTTATATAAATTATTGAAAAAGGAAGTTCTTAGGGACAATTTGGTCTCACACTTTAGTTACTCTTGTGATGAAAATATGATGTGAGGAATAAATACAACGGACTCTAGAAAGAGGCTATGGGTGAGTGCCCCAGGCTTGAGTGGGAGGGGGCTGCAGTGCATGTTGGAGCAACAGTCTGCATATGTTGTTTTGGTATTAATGGCTGTATAGTTGGTTGGGTCAAGATGTTGTGCTGCTTATGGTTGTTATCTGTGGCAGCGCTTGGTTTTTAGTGAGCTTTTGCATGGATGAAGTATATATGGTTAGTGTGAAATCAGTCATCATTGTTTTTAATTATTTGTCTACACCTTGGTGTGGTACATGGAGAATGTGAAGTGTGACATCCTCATTGTGTTGGTCTCTGGACAACCTAATGTATAGCTGGCCAGGCAGTATAGAGGATTCAATTATCAGCATTGCAGAATTTCTCTGTAAACAACTTTTTTGGTGAAGATGTTATCAGAATTAGCAATTAATTTGCCTTGCTGTGGTCCATGGACAATGTGAACCTTTACATCCTCAAAGCATTACACTCTGGACAATGCAACATAAAGTTGGCCATGGCTAAATACTATCATAGAGTATGTGTGTCACCTGTTTTCTGTAAGGAAATGATGTGCTGCAGCTGGGGAACACAGTGGTTTCCAGGAGATCTCCAGGCCCCACAGGGAGATTGGCAACCCCAGTGAACATTTGGGGAAGATTGGGAGATGTATTTTACCTCAGGACACATTCAATGACTCCCAACAGCAACAGGAACGTCTTAGTATGTTGGAGGCAAGGGCCAATCAGGCTGTATATGCAAACGATCTTTGTGTTCCAACTGGCTATGGGGGCGAGGATGACATGTGGAATGAAGCAAGGCCCAATCAGCCTGCATATGCAAATGACCTTGAATGTCTGGCCCAATCCGGTAGAAGGTGAATAATCGGGAACACATCTAGCTTTTTACATATATCTAGACTAGTAAGAAGGCCCGTTGCAGAAACAAATGCAATGAGCTCTCGAAAGAGGGTCTGGAGAGTCTGCTGAGAGAAAGAGAGTTGGAGGAAGGGATGGACGGATGGACGGGCAGAGGAGGAAAGACTGGGGTAGGAACAATCCACGGGAGATATGGCTTTGTACCAAATTGGCTAAGCATTTCCCATGCTAAGAGGCACCTCTCGGCTGTACTAAAAATTAAGTATTCAGAGATTGACCTCCACGAAGTTGAAGTTCTCAACGCTCAATACCAGTTCCAAAGAATTATTCTTTCCTTTGCATCGCATAAATTTCCAACTCTGCTTTTTAAGAGGAAACTGGACCTCTGCAAAATGGGAATTTTTACCACTCGGGTGTTCCTTAATTCTGTGGTTACTCCCTTATGTAGTAAGAGCCAGGCTAAACCATCGACTACTACCTCCTACCAAGCTGAGGATCTTATGGATATTGAGACTACTCAACCTAACTTAATCTCCTGGGAGGATTCGAGTGCCCATGCACCAAATGCTTGCTTCAATCCCAAACCTCTCTCCGCATGGACCAACAGCCAGGACTGTTCATTTGGTTTGGATTTTAATAATTTTTTGGCCTCAGATCCTTCAACAAAGAATTTGGAAGAAGACATTCTCTCCTCTTTTGGAAACCTCTCAGATGATGTACAGCAGTCTATATAAGCCACAAATATACCTCTATAAGCCATACAAATATATAGAGGTATACAAATATACCTCTATAAGCCACACATTGCAAGAGATCAAGGACTCTGAGCCGCATTTATCCAACAACTCCAAGTGCTGCAGAAATGTTTTACATACAGCTGCTGTATCTGATCCACCTAAGGATTCACTGGCTTCTATAATGTCCAACCAAACTTCTCAGAGGGAGTGTGAAGACATTATTATTACATCTCGAAGCTGGGATCAGACGCCTAACGCTGAAACTCCCCCCACTGAAATAGTGGAAGAAACTGTACTAAAAGATCTGAATGAGCTGTGCAGCTGGAAACTCCCAAAGGTTACTCCATCTCATCCTATTTCTCAAGTCACAGCAAACGACTGTGTCTGCCCTGACAATATTCCATTCCTGAATTCAATCTCTGAAATGGATTGACTGCCTGCTAGTAGTAAGAACCTGAGAAATTCCAGGAGTCGGACTCTTCGCCTTATTTCTTGGAACATCGCTGGGTGGGCTAATAAATGGGGGAATTCTGATCTAATGAATTTTTATTATTTTTCAACATGATTTTTTTCCAAGAAACTTGGTCTCCCAGTAATATTTTGATTAATGGATTTACTTCTTATTCTCTCCCTGCAGTGAGACCAAATCGGAAGGGGCGTTATATGGCAGGGCTTTGTGGGCTGTTTAATAATGCTTCTAAATTGTCTATTTTGCAATTGGACTCTTGCCCCCCCCCCTCGCACAGGCGTTTCTTCTTCATCTTAGGGACTTCCAGTTGCTTTTAGTTAATGTTTATATGCCCCCTTGGTGTGACAATAATTCCTTTAAGTCCCAATAGAACTCTTTGAAAGATTATCTTACTGTATTTTTTAATAAATACTCTGAGGCCGCTTTTATGGCAGTGGGGGATTTTAATGCTAGACTTGGTTGCAATCAGGGCTATTTTTGGGATGCTTTTTTGGCATTGGGGGATTTTAATGCTAGACTCGGTTGTAATAATAAACACCTTAGTAATATTTTTCATTGGGATGGGGAAGACCAAACCCCTTTCCCTTTCCTTTTGCTTAGGCAGTCTAGAGACTCAGTTGTTAATCA
>NW_015160861.1:361122-361402 GCF_001447785.1 Gekko japonicus | reverse complement strand
ATCTCGTTTCTTTTATTTGAAAGGTATCAATTTGTCCCGGCAGCTCTCCAGATTTTTCAGGCGTCTGTTATCTCTCGTTTGCTGTATGGGGTACCTATATGGATCCAAAATTTTAATAAAAAAGTAGAACTTATGTGCTGCCTTCTTCTGTAGGATTTTAGGTTTTCCTAACTCTGTTTCTTATTTTTCTCTTTGTTCGGAGTTAGGTGCCTACCTTATTGAATCTCGGGCATGGATCACCACTATTAAATATTGGTTGCATTTGCACTTTAGTTCTCCC
>NW_015160861.1:341195-361097 GCF_001447785.1 Gekko japonicus | reverse complement strand
TATTGCTCAACTTCTTGCAGACCCATATATTTCTACTTGGTCACAAATTATAGTGGAGAAAATAAAAACCATGGGAATTGATTTGGCCTCTCTGTACAATTGTGGTGAAACAGTTATTTTGCAGGTGGTACGGAGGAGGATTTGAGATATGGAAGACCAAACAATTAATGCTGGGAGCTAGTCTGTTCTCCACGCTCCCTTGACCTTCCCCCCCCCCAAGCCTCTTAGGCTCTGTACATCTCTAATCTAACAATCCCGCTTTGTCGGCGGGTTTTTCTGCTTGCGAGATTCAATCTTTCCCCCTCAGCTGTTGTTTTAGGCAGATATAGGGGTATCCCCTATAGGGACAGAACCTGCAATTGTCTCTATAGTGAACCTGATTCAGTTGCTCATATCCTTCTACGTTGTCCTCAATATTCTACTATGCGTAGCTATCTGATTAGTCCCCACTTACCTACCACAAGGAACCCGACTGACAATGATCTCAAAATTTTATTGTCTGATAAGTCCCCGGCAATTACTTTGTTTCTTGCCAAATTCTTAGCCTATGTTTGGAAGCTTAGGGTAGGGGCGTCCAAGCCTTAACCCCCTTGTATTTTTTAGAATTGCTATATACTCAACTGAGTGTATTATTTCCGAGAAGTTTATAAAAACGATTCCTTGTTGGTGCAGCATGGTGTAAATTGTTATAATCTATTACTTCGTGCTATTTATTTTCTATTTGTTTCATTGTTCTCTTTGCTGCTGTGTTATGCCAATAAAGGTCTATGTATGTGTGTGTGACTGGGGTAGGACGACAGACTCAACCAAGGGAGCCGGATGCAGAGGAGCTCAAAAGTGAAATCTGCAAACTGGGGGGAAGGGGTGGGAAAAGAGAGAGAATCGGAGGGAGGGAGACAGGAAGAAATCAGGCAGGCAGACTGAGAGAGAGAACAGCTGGAAAGGAGAGATCTGCAAAACAGACTGCAGGGGGGAAAGTCCCGATCCCAGCCTACTTACTTGAAAGTTCTATTGCACTCAGTCGGACTTCCAGGTCAGTGTGCTGATGACAGGGGGCCGGATGTGGCGTCAGGAGGAAGAGAGAGATGGAAGGACAGACAGACAGGCTGGGCAGGTCAGAGGCAGAGAGCAGAGCGAGGGATGGAGAGGAGAGAGCACGATCAGAAGACAGGTGAGGCAGAAAGGGAGAATGGGGGGGGTGTTAAGAAAGCGGATTGTGGAGGGATTCTTCAGGCTGTTCACAGCAATGTGTCACCCTGGCCGTTTTGGCAAGGAAGGAAGATCCGCTTGGCAGAGAGAGGGAGGGAGCCCAGAGGAGAGCTGTTGGGGATGAGTGAAACAAAAGAGGCAGGAAGAGAAGTGAGAGATGGAGCCCCAAAGGGGAGGTTGGTGCCGGGAAGCACTCCCCAAAGAGGGCGAGGGAAAGGTGGCACAAAGAGGCCCTCTCGTATCCTCCCCCGCTCCAGCAGCTTCCACTGAGTGTGATGCCAGCACGCCACAGTATGGGAGCTGCACTGAATCGACTGCCACTGTGGCCGGGAGGCCAGGCCTCACTATGGGCAGGATGGTGGGCCTGGCACCCACTGTCTCCCAGAGGCTGCTTGCCCTGGCTGCTGGGCTGAAGTGCGCCCTGTGGGCCGCCACCACCTGCCCCTCCAGAGGCCGACCAGTGCCCTGCAAAGGCAGCTGGGGGGCGAAGATGGGGAGCAGACAGACACCGCCCTGGCAAAGGGGAGGCCCAATGCCATCCGTCCCTCCCAGAGCCCTACCAGCATCGTCAGAAGGCAGCTGGGGAGGCGGGGGAAGATGGGGAGCAGAGGGATGGCACCATGCCGCACTGATGGCCCACTGACCTCAATGGCCGTTTGCGGTAACCACTGCTGCCTGTGGAGGAGCAGCCACTGTGAAGAATGCAGATGCAAGCCTCAGGCCTCTGAGCTGGAGGCCACTTGCCCTGGCTGCTGGGCTGAATTGTGCCCTGTGCGCCGCCACCACCTGCCCCTCCAGAGGCTAAACAGTGCCCTGCGATGGCAGCTGGGGGGAGCAAAGATGGGGAGCAGACAGACGCTGCCCTGGCGAAGGGGAGGAACGATGCCACCTGTCCCTCCTGGAGCCCTACCAGCATCATCAAAAGGCATCTGGGGAGGCAGGTAAAGATGGGGAGCAGAGGGACTGCACTGTGCCACGTTGACAGCCCGCTGCCCTCAACAGCTATTTGCAGCAACCGCTGCTGCCTGCGGAGGAGCAGCCACTGCGAGTAATGCCAACGCAAGCCTCAGGCCTCTGAGCCTCAGCCCACTGGAGCATCCGTCCCATCCATGGCCTCGCAGCACACTGAGGCCGCTGGCTGCAGCTTCTGTGGGTGGGACTCCAGCAATGCAGCCATTGGCACACCGTCAGAGTGACAGGTCAGGGAGCTAAAGGCTGTGGGTGCGTGTGGAATGTTAAGGAAAGAGGGACACAAAAACTCAATTATATATAAGGAGAAATTGTAGATTGGGGTGTGTAGGGACTGAGATACAATGGTTTCCCTAAGACTATAATGTGAATCAAGAACAGAGGAGTATTTGAATCAAGGCTTCTCAAGGCGAGCTCCCACTATTACCACTATACCACATCACACCAGAAGGAAGTTACCCTGTACCAGATATTCTGGCTTTCCTTGAACCTCAGGTCTTAAGCTGGTTCCCTGAAATCTCAGCTAATTCCATCCATTCTCCCTGGCACCTCCTTTCTCCACACACACCTCTTCACACATCACAAATGCAGTGAGACAGCAGTCTTTTCAGGTTTTACATCCAGGTGTGCTAGCAACTTGGCAACCATATGTGTTAGGAGCATGCACTTACTTGTGATGTCCCCAATATGCACAAGTGCTATGCAGTCTGAACAGGGGAACATGTGTATTTTGCATATGCATACAGATTTGGTAAGTGTGAACCAAACCCCTGGAAAATTCAGTGGTCAATTTGTGCATATTGTAGCTATATATGCTTCCAAAATATATGTGTTCCCTTATTCAGACAATGGTTTGACCCTGCATACTGGGAGCAATAAAGGTAGTGCACGCTCCCCAATGTTTGCTGGGCTCCCAATACAACTGGATGTAGTGCCTGAAAAGGGATGGAATGCCCATGACTGTAGCAGAGAAAGGACTGGCTTGCTGAGGTAGAAATAACAGCATTATAGAGATTTTGCAAAATACAGATGAAACTGCAGGAAACCACAGAGCAGTGTACTCTTCACCAGACCCTTGTTAATTGTTAAGACAATCCAAGAATAATTGACTGTACAGAGTACCAAGATGGGGATTTAGTTGACAAACACAACTATATGGAACACTGTCTTATCAGAAATAAATCAATGCCAAGTGCTGAAAACTTCAGGAAAAAATTAATGAGCTTCAGGATAGATGTTTATGGAAGAAAGCAGGAAATCTCTTGTGCCACTGCGACCGCAGCTTAGGAGACTAGAACTGAAACACATTGAGAGAATGACCCCAAACTAGATAAAACCCTAAGAAATGTTCACTGGGGATAGGAGCCACAGATGTGTGTCAGTGGCTTTTACAACTGGAAGTGCCTGAGGCTTGTAACTCAAGTCACAGTCTGTTTTATTCATTGGTTCCTGCCTCCATGAAAACTGTGCTTTCCTGAAGAAGTTCTGTCAGTTTGACTCTACTACTGGAATGTGTTTTTTCTTGAAATCTAATTACACAGCTTGTGCTGACCCACATTTGGCCCAGTATCCATTATAGGTTGGAAGCAGTTCCCAGGAATGGCTTCTCTCTCCTCTCTCAAACAGTAAGGGAAGCAGTGACAAGTCATGCAATTCAGACACTGCACATATTTCCATGTTTAATTTGATGACATGTTTCAGAGGCCCTGAAACATAAATGACATCTTTTTCAACCTTCAATTTGGTGAGCCCAGTTAAGACAAGTCCCCCTTTCTGCGTCCTATATTTGGGGAATGCCTATTCCTCTACTAGACATGCTACAACTGGACTTAATTATTGTAGTTTTGTATGCTGTTATATAGTGCTGTATTTATATCGTAGTCTGGCTATGTATTTAGTTTTGAAGATGAAAAAGAAACATTGCTTCTTTGCTCATCCTGCAGGACACCATTGATCTGTTGGAGATAAGAAAGCATTCTGTTCTTCACCAAACACAGCAGGATGGCTGTAGCTCAGTAGCAGAGAACCTGCTTTGTATGCAGAAGGGTCCCACTCCCAGCTCCAGTCCTTGGTATCTGGAGTTAAAAGATCTCGGGTAGCTGGTGGTAACAAAAGCATTTATCTGCCCGGAAAGCCTGGACAGCTGCTGCCAGCCAAAGAGTACAGAATCCTGAGCTATGTTCAGTGGGTATATCATGTTTCAGTGGGTATATCATGTTTCTGTGACTATGGCATACTTTACACAGCCTCATAGTCCATAAATGGTACATAGATATGAATAGTGCAAGTCCATAAATGGTACATAGACAGGACAAAGACTTCATTTCAATCTTCATTTCAATAGCTCTTCTTCAAGAAGTTCGTACTACTACAATTACAAGTAAAACCAAGCTATTAATATCATATCATAATCAAAACCATATTCTGAGGCAAAGATTACCTTCATAAATTATCATAATGTTGTCAGCTACACTGCCATATTGTTTATGGACTGAGGGGGCACCTGCCTGACCTGCATTCCTTTCCCTGTCTCCCTTCTCCTGTTATCTGTAACCTTGTACCACTGTCTAGTTGTATTGTCTTCATATTAATCAACCCTGTGACTGGTTTCCTTTCCCAGCTCAGCTGCATCGGTTATTCCTTTCCACCCGCGGGAATCAGGCCGATTGGCCTAAGGGTGGGGTGGGGGGTCGTTTGAACTCTGTATATCTCAGTAAGCTTTCCCTTTTTACTCATTCCTAACAGTGCTTGTGTTCCTGACCAATAGTACTGACAAAGTATATGCTTCTTGGAAGACTGTGCTCCATTTGTTTGACTGTTGGACCTGACAAATGTACAGAAGACTTTGAAATGGTATATGTAGGAGGAAAATTCCTTCACACAGCACTCACAGTGTATAAAAGCCTTCAAACCAGTATTACAGGAGAAAATTCTGAAATGTGAAAGAATAGGAAAATGCTCTTATAATATCAATATATGTAAATATTGATATTATAAGAGCATTTTCCTATTCTTTCATGTTTCAGAACAAAACCAAGCAAACCATTTGTCCTTGTGCCTAGTAGGCATAGCTCCAGATAGTGGAATAGCTCATGCAGACAGAGCCTTTCTCAAGCAAGTTATTCAGCAAGATGATTGCTGGAAATGCCATGTACATTGCCAGTTGGAATGATCCTGTCTGACAGGAAGATCCTCCAATTCTTCCATTTGCATAATGATCCCATCAGACATAAATCTGCTGAATCACTTTTTTCTCTTGATATCAATCCTGCTACACATAGAGCTGGAGCCAGACAATAATGCACCAGAATAATGACCATTTCTGAATGTTTTGAATTTTTACTGGACAGTATTAATGTTGGCAACTGGATTAGTTATATTAACTACTAAGAGCAAGGCCTGTTGTAGGAACAATACAGCGAGCCCTAGAAAGACGGGAGACCTCCCTGCGGCCCTGCCCTGGATGTGCTGCTGAGACCCCAAAGCATCGGCCACCACCGGGCCCCTTCGTGGGCAGGCGTGGCATCCTCCAGGCCTACGGCTGGTGCGGCGGGATGAACGGCATTAGCTGGAGTGGCAGTTGGGCTGCAGATCGCTTCCAAGGAGAATGAGGGCCATCCCCCCACTGTTGCCCCCCTGGTGAGACCCCAGCCTCAAGGGGCAACAGAATGGCCCAGCATTGGCTCCTGGGGTGACTGGGTGGCCACAGCCTTGGGGCTGCCTCGAGCACTCTCCACGCTGGCGGTGCACCAGCCCCCGTGCAGGCACAGTCCAGGCGGCGAGGTGGATTGAGGCTGGGGCAGCAGGGATGACGGGCGTGGCAGTGGGAGGATCGGCCTCCGGTCCCCAGTCTCTCTCCCCTCCCCAGACTCGAGGGTGGAGGGGTGAGGGAACAGGCTGTGACTACCTCTGTGCCCGGCTGGGTTGTGGCGTCCCTTGGGTCGCCTCCACTGCCATCAGCCTGTTGGCCCCTGCCTGATGGGAGAGTGTCCAGCGACGTTGAATCAGCCTCAGCTGACGATGAAGGCTGAGGCAGCGGCCGGATTGGCCTGGGGCTCATCCGCGTCCATCCCGCCCAGCAGCTCCCTGCAGATTGAGGGCGAGACGCTGCCCAGCCGGTCTGTGGGTGGGACTGAGGTGACGGAGGGAGGCATCATGGCCAGGGGATTGCCCCCCCCCTCCTGAGTGACAGATCAGGGGCCGAACTGATTTGGGAGTGTGTGGAACGTTCAGGAGAGAGTCACACGAAAACTCTTTTATATATGATACTTATATTTTCAGGTGGGTACCCATGTTGGTCTGAAGCAGCAGAACAAAGTTTGAGTCCAGTGGCACCTTTAAGACCAACAAAGTTTTATTCAAGGTATATGTTTTTGTATGTAAGCACACTTCTTCAAATACAGTGAAACAGAATTTGCTCAGCCATTACATATAGGAAGGGGGGTTAATTGCCAGGAGGGGCAAACCCAGCAAACCCTGACATTAAACAGAAAAGACTGCTTGAGTGGGGGAAACATTTGAGGCTAAAAATCCTGAAGTGCCATATTGAGTTGCCATGGCCCCAAGCGTTGAGGTAGTAATTGTGACTATAATGAAATTTACTGGGGGAGGGAGAAAAAGGAGTTGGGAGAGGAGGGAAGAGAGACTGTGAAAGTGGGGGGGGTGGCAGCCAATGAGGGGAGAAGAAGGGAGGAAGGATGGAAATGGACCTGGGGTCTGCAGTGCAGGAGTGAGAGACCCTGGGAGACCCAGATTCTAATTCCCATGTGCCAGTTATACACTTTCAGCCTAACCTACCTCACAGGGATGTTGTGAGGATAAAACAGAGGAGAAGAGAATGATGTAAGCTGCTTTGGGTCCCCACTGGGAAGACAAGAAAGGGTTTAAATGAATTAAATAAATAAAAGAAATAGAAGGGATGGAGAGAAAGCAGTGCTGAAGGCAGCATGCCTAGAAAACAGGAGACAACAAGAGCACTGAGGGGGGGGGAGTAGAATCCAGATCCAGTGGGGAGGAGGGAAGCAAGTGCCAGGGTATTGGTGGCAAAACTGGGAACTGGCAAGGGGGAAAGCAGAGTCAGCTGGGAAAGGAGAAATGGGATTCCTCCTTTGCTGTAAATCCTTGAGATCCTGGACCACATACGGATAGTGAAACCTTTTCAGTGAAGTGGGGCACAAAGGGAAAGAGGACTCTCCATGCCTGGGTGAACATCTGGGTATGCAGAAAAATACAGTTCCCTCCCCCATCATTCTAACTGGGGATCTCCAAAGAATCCTGAGATTTATGCATTTATATTGAATATAGTGCAGACCAATAGGGATACAAAGATAGCAAAAATACTGCTGGACATCTTAAGAACACAAGAAGAACCCTGCTGGATCAGACCAATAGTTCACCTAGTCCAGCATTCTGTCTCACACAGCCAACCAGTTCCTCTGGAAGGCCAACAACAGGGCATAGAGGCCAAGGTCTTCCCCTGATGTTGTCTCCTGGCTCTGGGATTCAAACGAGATTAGTCTTGCAAGACTCCAAGCACCATTGCTGGTTGCCATAGCAACCTGCTTGGATGCCAAGGTCTCCAACTCCTATTGTGCAGCAGGGCTTGTCTACACAGCACAACATCTATGGAAATAAATCAGGTGTTCGGTAGAACACTGACCCGTGGCTAAGGCCATGGCCATTTTATTCTGCAGACAGGCCCCTTAAAGTGGGATCTGAGGTCTCACTAGAATTCTGGTGCCATTTTGGTTTCCTGTAGCAACTTGCCTGGATATCTATATTTCCTTACAAGATTAGAAGGAAGGAGGGGGTAGGAAGAAAGACAGGATAAAACAGGGCTGCACTTACCTGTAACTGTTGTTCATTGAGTGGTCTTCTGTACAGGCACACATAAGACTGCGCTTATGCAGGCCTGCTGCAGAGATCTCTTTTAAAGCTCTCTAGAAGGTTTGGAGTACTCAGCCCCCTCCCCTCATGGGTTGACTCCTTCCCACCCAGCTCACACATGATGGGGTGGAGCGAGTGCTCCTTCCCTCAGTCCCTTCTTGCTACCATGGAAGGACCCCATGAGTGCAAGGATCCCACAGAAGGGAAAGGAGGGAGGGATGTGTGCCTGGCACAGAAGTCTACTCAATTACCAACACTTACAGGTAATTGCAAACCTTTTTTCATCGTCGTGGCTTCTGTGAAGTCCCACATGGGAGAATAGCAAGTTCACTTATCAGCAAGAGGTGAGTGTGGGATCCTCAGATGAAGAAGGACTGAAGAACTGCTTTCTCCACAGCTGCATCCTGTCTGGAATTGACATTGACTGCATAGTGCTTGATGAACCTCAACAGGGAGGACCAGATTGCTGCCTTGCAGATGCTGTCCAGGGGGATGTTGCTGAGGAAGGTTGCAGATGACAACTGAGACCTGGCTGAGTAAGCTCTGAGATGGAATGCTCTTGCAGGGGCCAGCAAAGCAGACCAGTAGGTTGTCCTCTTTCCACAAGGATGTGGTACAGTCTAAATAAAAGAGCAGTAACCTACAAACATCTAAAGTGTGCAGGGTTCATTCTTTGTCCAAAGTGAGAGAGGGGAAAAACACTGGTCAGACTATGTCCTGGGAAATCTGAATGGTAAACAAAACCTTGGGGAGGAAGTCAACACTAGGGCAGAGAACCACATTTTTTGTAACTCTGTGACCACTTCCTTCTGCCCTCCACACCTGGGAGTTGAGGCTGTTGAAGCAGCACTACTCGTGTACTGAGCTTTTGCTGGACTGAGAACCCACGTTCTGCACTTAACCTGCCCTCCGAAGGTCGTTGCCTGGAATCTTCTCTACTGAATTGGTGAGGTATTTATTCTGAGCTTCTGAATGAGGCCTCTGCCTGCTACCGCTTCTTGAGCTGTTTATCTTATCTTCATTGTGAAACTAGACAAGCTCAGCCACTTAAAAGCTTTAAGGGCCTGCCACAGTGGCTCAAAGGTTAAGATGATGAGCTGCAGACCGGAAGGTCTGTAAGTCAGCCGTTTGAGACCCTAGTGTTGCATGACAGAGTGAGCTCCCGTCTCTGGGCCCAGCTCCTGCCAACCTAGCAGTTCAAAAGCAAGAAATTGCAAATAGATAAATAGGTACTGCTTTGGTGGAAAGGTAACAGCATCCTGTGTGCCTCGGTGTTTAGTTATGCTGGCCACAAGACCTCGGAGAAGTCTTCAGACAGCGCTGGCTCTTCAGCTTGGAAATGGAGATGAACACCTCCCCCTAGAGTTGGATTTGATTGGCTTTCGAGCAAGGGAAACCTTTACAGGCACCTCAGACCTCTCTGCTTTTCCCATTTTCTGTTTACTTTTACATCTTCCCATCTTGCAGTTAGCAGCGGGACCCTGCACACTGGGAACTGTTAGTCCTACTCTGAGATACTAAACCAATAGCCAGCGACCTCCAAGATGTATTTTGTTGTGGTATGCCTGCAGAAGAATGTACTGAGTCACCTGTCCTTGGCCTGCTCCCTAGAAGTCTTAACATGATCACCCTGAGGGGTGTTGGAAGGACTGGAGTAAGGCAAAAAAAAATTGCTTCAGCTGGCTAGAGAGTCAATCCAGCAGAATCTCTTTTAGTAACAGCAATTTGGTCTATCTTAGAGCTCTCAGAACACTTTTTGGGTTTATCTGCTGCACTTGGCTGCTAAACTGTCTTTTTCTTGGGGGGGAGGGGGGGTTGGCACTGACAAAAGCAGCTGTTGCAACACAGGGGTTTCTCAATTGCAGTTGCCCATGCCTAGCTCTTGGGTCCCTGGTTTGTCCCGTTCCTCCTGAGCTCTCAGAAAACCTTTTTGGTCTATCTGCTGCAGTTGGCTGCTGAACTGTTTTTTTCCTTAAGGGGGCACTTACAAAAGCAGCTGTCACAGCACAGGGGTACCTCAGTTGCAGTTGCCCATGCCTAGTTTGGTTTGTCTGCTTGTTACCCTTCTGTTTGTCTGTGTGCATGTGTTTTGTGAAGGGGAAGAAGGATGTGGGCGCAAAAACACTCCAGCGGGTGGCCACACCCAAGACACACACCAACCTCCAAACAGAGCAGAACTGAGGACTTCTTTTCATGTACCGGTTCCCCTGAGTTTAATGTGCGTCCTGACTTCCCAAACTTCCCAGCTATTGCAGAATGCGGCGGCCAGGTTGCTGATGGGCCTCCCCAAGTGGGAGGACATCCGACCTGGGCTGAAGGCGCTGCACTGGCTGCCAATAGCATACCAAATCCGCTTCAAAGTGCTGGTACTCACCTTTAAAGCCCTATATGGCCAGGGTCCGACCTACCTGAGGGACCGCCTTTCCCCGCATATACCCCCAAGAGCACTTTGGTCGGGGACCCAAAACCGTCTGGTGGTTCCAGGTCCCCGGGAGGTAAAACTTGCTGCGACCAGGGCTAGATCCTTCTCAGTGGCGGCCCCTACCTGGTGGAACGAGCTCCCGGAGGAGATCAGGGCCCTGCGGGACCTTATGCAGTTCCACAGGACCTGCAAGACGGAGCTCTTCCACCAGGCTTTCACATAGGGGCCGCCGCTGCCACCACCACCAATGGAGGTAACGCCAACAGGATTTGGGATCGCCCTAGGAAGCTCAGCCATATATTGTGTGATATTAACAACGCATGAACGATCTACTGGACAGTGGTACCTCAGTGGGGCTGACGTGAAGATGCCCTCATAACCACTCAGGACCATCTTGTTATTGAAGCACCTTATTATTGTTGTTATGTATTATTGTTAGTATGATTTTATTGTTTTATTGGATTTTATGCATGGGCTGTCGCCCCTTGTAAGCCGCCCTGAGCCCGCTCGCGGGGAGGTCGGGGTAAAAATGCCTAAATAAATAAAATAAATAAATAAACTGAGGTATCCTCAGTTAACATCACAGCATCTGGGTCAGGGAGTGGGTCAGCCTGCTTCAGTGAAGGAAGGAGGAGGTTGATGCAACAGCAGAGTTCTCTTGCCTGACAGCTAGAACAATGGGAATTATTTTTGACCAGTTGAACTTAATGCTTTCAAAACTCGATTACCTCACTAGTGTAGCAATGGAAACTAAAAACAGTAGTGCCCTGCTACATACGCTGCTAACACGATCCCACCACAGGCTTGACTCAATTGTTGATGTTCCCATCAAGCAATGGTGCCAAAGGGCCCCTAAGCTCTCAGCTACCAGTAGAGTCAAAAGTTTGTACCAATTAGTCCTTCAGCCCCACCACACCTGTTTAATGATGGATGGTGATGATGGACAATTGGATGAGAAAACTCCCCCCTGGAATTCTAAATTTTGTGTCGTGTAGCATCTGAGAGCCCTCTTGAATACCCCAAATCTCCCCATCAATCTGAAGTTTGTTGAGAATGTTTACTGCTCCTATAGGGAAATCAGATTATTGTTAACGTTTGGTTGTTCAAATATTCCATCTCTGATTATGTAACAGAAAAAAAAATCTGGAATTCGAAGGGAATCTTTCCATCCAGAGTCCTTAATAATGTATCAGACTCCCCCCTCTTTAGCTCAGGGACATAATGCCTCAGAACTGACATTGAGGCCGATTGCAAGAAATGTGACTCAATTAGAGTCCCAGATACCGATCTGATTAGCTGAGATGAACCCCTGCTAACATGGAGACCAAGACAGACATCTCACCTAGCAGGATCTCACTTAGTGATTCTGCTAAATCACCTAATCAACTCTTTCAAAGCTCTTCCAGCTAATGAGCAAAACTCCATCACTGACAGGCTGGAGCAGATGAGGAACAGGTTCTTGGATATGAAGGACAGCACCTTTGCCTCCATCCCCCCTATTTCCCCCCTAATCGTAGCTAGCACAGAGACGGCTCCAAGTAACCCCCCTATTGTCCATACTTCCCCAGGAAATTTTAATCTCTGAGAAGCTATTCCTGCAGAAGATGGATTAATTCTGCACAATAAATATGTTTTCACCCAACCCCTTAGCAAACTCTTAATCCCTGAAGAAAGGTGCTTTAATAGTTTTCTAGAGGGCCATGAGCTTGGTACAACAGAGCGCCATCCAATGGGCCCAACCAGCAAGGCTTCTACTTTAGCTCCAGTGCCCTCATTCAAAAAAGGATGAAACCTACAGAGTATTACCCATTCATGATGGTCCATGTGGGAACTAACAACATGGCCATGGACACTATTGAAAGTGTTAAGGCTGACTATGGAGCTCTTGGGAGGAAGCTGAAGGGAATGGGGGCACAGGTGGTGCTCTCTTCGATCCTTCCTGTCATAGGAAGGAGAATACAACAGGAGCACTTGATAGTGGAGGTGAAGCACTGGCTGCATTGGTGGTGCCGGCAGGAGCAATTTCGATTCTGGGACCATGGGCTACGTTTTCTGGATGACAACCTACTTGCACGAAATGGACTTCACCTGTCAAGGTCGGGGAAGAATATGTTTGGCAGAAACGACGGATGAGGGGTGACATGATTGAGGTTTATAAGATTATGCATGGGATAGAGCAGATAGAGAAAGAGGTACTTTTCTCCCTTTCCCACAATATATGTGGCCACTCCATGAAATTGCTCAGCGGTTGGGTTAGAACAGATAAAAGGAAGTACTTCTTCACCCAAAGAGTGATTAACACATGGAATTCACTGCCACAGGAGGTGGCGGCGGCTACAAGCATGGACAGTTTCAAGAGGGAATTAGATAAGCATATGGAGCAGAGGTCCATCGTTTACAATTTAGCCAACAAATCTTGTTCCCCCCTGAACTTTGAGATGCCCCTAACAGTAGGCCGAATGGCCCCATATCTATCTGGTATACAAGTACAGCAACAGCGCAGAGCCTTTTATCTAGCAAGATTTAATGTAATACCATCAGCAATCTTGCATGGGAGATATAAAAATAGAGTTTATGAGGATAGACTTTGCTATTGCAATTCTGGATGTATTGAAACTGTTTTACATATTTGTTGACATTGTCAATTTTATGTGGATTTATGTGTTAGATATTTAAACTCTATCTTAGCCAACATGACAAACCTTCCTGATGCTTTAAAAGTGCACTGTCTTCTAAATGACTGTTCCGGAAATATCAATGAACGTAGTCATGTTTTTACAATCAGTGTGAAAAAGCTACGTCAGGAAAACTTACAATGAGTAATTATTTGTATCCTATATGGACAGAGAGGTAGTTGAGAAGCACCTGGCTGCACTGAATGAGTACAAATCCCCCGTGCTAGATGGTATGCACCGAAGAGTGCTCAAAAAACTTTCTAGAGAGCTTGCAGAGCCTTTGTCCAACGTCTTCCAGACCTCTTGGAGGATGGGAGATGTGCCACAAGACTGGAGGAGAGTAGATGTTACCCCAATTTCCAAAAAAGGAACGAGAGATGACCCAGGAAACTACAGGCTAGTTGGTCTAACCTCTGTCCCGGCATATTTTAAAGGGATCAATCTGTGAACATCTAAAGGACAACTTGTTGATCCGGGGAAGTGTATGAGTCTGGGGTCAGCCTCCCGGTCGTTTCACCTCGAGAGCTAGTTAATTCAGACCTCCAGACGAGTAGCTAGATCCTCTCCTCCCGAGTAGGTCTCCAGTCCCTGGGTTCCCCTCCCGGGATGAAAAGAAGCTCTCACAGATTGCACCGTCCCACACGCTTGTCTTCTCCAAAAGTCAACATATCTTTATTTACGAGGAGCAAAGATTAAAAAACACATACGTATGGTCTCCAGTCCCTGGGTTCCCCTCCCGGGATGAAAAGAAGCTCTCACAGATTGCACCGTCCCACACGCTTGTCTTCTCCAAAAGTCAACATATCTTTATTTACGAGGAGCAAAGATTAAAAAAACACATACGTATCTCCCTGCACCGCAGCAGGCACCAGCTCCACAGAAAAACACAGGGAGAAGTAATAATATTCAAAAAGGATTAAAACATGGAGGCAATGTGCTGAGTGGCTGAAGCAGTAGTTCCCAAGCTGCTAAAACTGAGACTGTCCCAAGCAGAATACTGGCAAGTTGGAGTTACCATCAACAGGAGGTTGGCAAGGCTACAAACAGGAGAAAAGGAGAAGGAAGAATCCTTTATCAGTTAGCCGCCTCAGCGGAGGAAAAACTTGCTGTTTTATCCTGAAAAGTATTGTCTCTGTTCCACCACTGACCTAGTCAGTTACGGTGCGTAGATTAGCTGCAGCTGCTACTTGAACAATTGCCAAGTTTTCTTATATCCTCCCTAAGGGACCCGGATGGTATTTTGCTTCAGCAACTTAAGGGGGACGCACCACAATACCAAATAATATTTCTATACAGGAAGTCAGCACGGATTTGTCCCCAGCAGGTCCCCAACCTCATTTCCTTCTTCGATAATGTGACATTGACATGTGATTCTTTATTTAATAATTTGTTGTTTATTGTACACTGTTTATAGCACACTGATAAAATACACACATACTTTATAGATTTTACTTGTGGAGTCTATATATGGTGTTATTACTTCATTGTTGATAGTCTTGAGTGACTTGTCTTGACTCTTGAGTCTATTTGCTTTGCTTTGCGGATTTCAAAGCAGCATTTGACAGCATCCCCAGGAATAGGCTTTGGGCAAAGCTTAAGAACTCCTCAATAGACGGAAGACTCTATATATTTATTTGCTCTCTGCATGAAAGAAACTTCCTAAAAGTAAAATGCAGTCCTCAAGGCCATCTCTCCAATAAGATCCCACTTGACAAAGTAGTTAAGCAGGGCTGTGTCCTCGCCCCTCTAGTTTTTAACTACTATATTAACTCCTTGGTGCACTACCTAAGAAATCCAAGCTTCCATTCTCCAAAGCTTGCTGATGAAATGATTCCTTCCTTACTGTACACAGATGATACTGTCATTCTATCTTATTCACAAGTGGGCCTTAGGAGAGCACTCTGTGCCTTCACTACATACTGTAAAGAGGAGCAGCTTGTGATAAACTGCCAAAAAACAAAAGTCCTCATCTTTACCAAAAAGCATTGAATTCATAGATGGCAAATAGATAAACTGAATGATTTACCAATGCTTTACCAAAAAACATTGACTCCATAGATGGCAAATGCTTTACCAAAAAGCATTGAATCCATAGATGAACAAACAAAAATCATCAAATATCTTGGTATAGTCTTCCAGTCGTCTGAACACTGGACAGCTCAAGCATTGCATGCCACAGAGACTGCTCACAGCATATCCTCCACTACTCTAAGACTCTACTTCACAAAAGGAGCCTCCTTTATCCCTGCAGCAATCAAGATCTTCCAAGGAATGATCTTATGTGGTTTCCAGCTCTCTATTTACAAGAAAGGTGCTCACCGGGAGCAGTACAATCCAAGTTCCTATGACCGATCTTTGGAGTCCTGCAATGTATTCCAAATGCCCTTCTCAGACTAGAGGCTGGGCTGATCTCCTTGGAGACCTGTATATGGCTACTTGCATCAACCTGTTGGTGAAAACTCATCTTTAGTCTGATGGGTCCAGTACCCTTGATCCTTGCTGATAACCACCATTCAACCTGGCAAAGAGCAATTGAGGGGAAACTCCAGGAGCATGGCCTCTCCCCCCTAGTCTTACTGCATCTTGGGCATCAAAAAGCAAAAGAAATAATTAAACAGTGGTTCTGGGATCATGCCCTAAAATCAGATAGGGCACAGATACAGAAATATCCAATTACTCTGCAGTATGCCAAAATGCTTTCAACCTGCAGATTATCTTAGATCCCTTGAGATCTCCAAATATCAGAGAATCTTTACCCTGGCATGCTTTAATGCCCTACCCTCAGCCCTCCTGGAAGGCAGATACCATTGTGTCCCACTTCCTCAATGGCTCTGTCCATGCCATTCTACAGGGAAAGTAGAGCCTATTGAACACGTTCTGCTGCACTGCTCATTCTATAATGACATCCAATCTTGCTCCAATGGCTCCAATTCTTTCAACTTTACCAGGAAGATCTGAACAACTTTATGTCTCTCTCCTGGACTGGTTGTGCCAACGGACCTTGTAGTGATCTTATTCTTTCTCACGTGGTCTAGGACATCATCTGTTTGGGAGCTGAATAGGTTCTTTCCCTCAAACAGGAGATCCTTGATGGATCCACAATACATTTGTCTAGTGATGATTCCAAGGGGCACTGGAGCCACCCAGAGATGCAGGCTTCTCTTTGTCTGATTCTGAAGGGCTTGGGTCCATGGTGAACAGAGCCCATGGGGGGGCATGGTGTGGTTGTGAGCTTGGTTCCACAGAAGGTGATGGTTGTTGCTCCCACTGCATGGGTCAGTAACTGGAACCATTATGGAGATGGAGGACCCCAATATGTGGGATTGCGGGGTCCCCCAAGGATTTACAATGCCGTTTAGCTGGAGGGGCTTCACCTTTTGAGGGACAGAGTGGGGTGACCTCAATAACCTCATAATCCGATGAAGGAGACAGTAATTGTCTGCTATTCAGAGAGGAGGGTTCAGGTCACTGGGTGGATCCTTACCCAGTTGGGTAGAGAAGGGAAGTGAAATCATAGAATCATAGAGTTGGAAGGGACCTCCATGGTCATCTAGTCCAACCCCCTGCACAATGCAGTAAATTCACAAGTACCCCCCACACACACCCCCAGTGACCCATTACATGCCCAAATGATGACAAAAAACCTCCAGGATCCCCAGCCAATGTGGCCTGGAGAAAAATTGCTTCCTGACCCCAAAGTGGTGATCAGCATTTCCCTGGGCATGTAAGAAAGGGCCACAAGAACTAAGCACAGATGCAGCCTCTCATGATCTGCCTAAGTACACAGATTCAGCATTGCTGTCAGATAGCCATCTAGCCTCTGTTCGAAAACCTCCGAAGGAGAGCCCACCACCTCCCGAGGAAGCCTGTTCCACTGTTCCACTTATGTTCCAACTTTGATTTTTTGTGTGTGTGGCAGTGGTTTCAAGGTAGTATGCGACACTGGGGATTTCTTTGGAGCTGATACTGGGCACAGTTCTGATACAGATCCTGATGGTACTGATCCCGAAGGGCAGGGTATAGGTTGAACGGTCAGATTCTTAGTCCTTAAACGGGGTCTGAGCTTTGCCCAGAGCCACTAAAGTCTTCTCCCAAGGGGCAGCTTTCAGCCTGGAAGCTCGATCCATATGAGCTTTGGGGGGTAAACTGTTGGCAAATAAAGCGTGACATTGTGGGCTTCACTCAGACATTGGAGACAGTGGTCATGGTCATCCGACTGGGCCATTTTTAGGTCCCACTCAATACATTTTTTAAATAGAGCCATAGCTTTATACTGAAGTCCTCCTTCTAATTCCCCCTTTGTACAGAAATGAAGTAAGATGAAGAAGTGACAGAAGAGTGAATAATCAGAGAAAAGCACGAAGGAAAAACCTGCAATGATCAGAAGAGGACAAAGATGTCCAACCCCCATGGTGTCAAAGAAAGGACTGAAGGAAGGAGCGCTCACTCTGCTCCATCATGTGTCAGCTGGGCAGGAAGGAGGAGCTAACCCATGAGGGGAAGGGGCTGAGCACTCCTAACCTTCTAGAGATATTTAAAAGAGATCTCCATGGCAGGCTTGTGCAAGCATGGTCCCTCCCATGTGTGCCTGCACAAAAGCCACAGAGACGAACCCCACAATTCCACATGGGTCACCCCTTCGATTTAGAGAATGGATATAATGTGGGTTGGATTGTAGGATGACAGGTGTCGTATACATGGTGTTGGCTCTGGATTAAGCCAGATTTTTCCTGCAACAGAAATTTCAGGAATTTAATGGAAAAGGGGAAATAAGAAGAGGGTAGTAAAAGGGTAGATATATTTCCTTTAAAAAAGAAAAGTCAGAAAAGGGTAGTTAGATGAGTGAGCTCTGGCAACGCAGAATCCTCTATTTATCTTGAACTGTTGCTGCAAACAATCCATTTTGTGACAGATGGCATAAGAGTCATCTGAAAAGGAAAATTCAGGCCAGGGTTTCAAGGAGCTTGTAGACAGATGATTAGTATAAGCTGTGCTTAGATGACCTTTCAGCCCTGGGGAAGGTATGAGTGTCTAATTCAATGTTTATAGGGAGCCTCCTTCATTGTAACAGGCAGGGGTCTTTTCATAGAAAAAGAGGTGCAGGAGCTCATTAGCATAACTCATTAGCATAACTGATTTGCATATGTCACACCCCCTGGCAACACCGGAAGCTACCCTACAACAACATGAAAATACAAATCAAGTTAGCATTGCTATTTATTTTTTGTGATAGTTGCTATACAAAGTCTCCTGGATTCAGCTTTTTAAGGTCCAGTTTTTTTAGAAGGGCAAATTAGCAGTGACCTTTGCTATATATGAGTGGGGTTGGTTTGTTTTGTAAAAGGAAGTTATATTCTTCTGACACCAATGTACCTGTATAGTTACATGAAAAATAAATTATTGCAAAAACCCTGTCCAAATAAATGGTCTACTTGTATGAACAGTGTGACATTAGAGAATGGGACTTGTGCAAGATTGCAGCTTTTTTATATGCTCAGCAAAAACTTTTAATAATGGAAGAAAAGCCACAATCTCATGCAAGTTTCTCTTTCAGTCACTTGCAAACACTCCAGCAAGTGGTACACATTCTGCATGCTCCATGTTTCACAGGGCTAGCAAATCTACTACTTGGAAAAGACATCCTATCTTCTCTAGTAAATTATGAATAACCTGACCCCTTGAAAGAGAGGTGTGCCTAAAACAGATTTGCACACTTTATAATAACATAAATAATATAAAATAAATAACCAAGTTGCCTTCTTCAAGTGAACACACACACAAACAGTTTTCTTTATATTATCACCACTCTTTCTATATCATTATTTGATAAAGAGCAAAAGAAAATAACAATCACAAAGTGTGATGATGCAAACTGCTTTCAGATGAAGACGTATTACTGTTTAAAGCAGTACTAGAAATCATGTGTGAAAAAGGCAAATGTCTTCCATAGTTCATCACACCTATAAAATTCAGGACCTTTTGGACCAATTACAGAGATATAGCAGCTATTTCATAAAAGTCATACTTTAAATGGCCAAAGTAAATATATATCGTTATACCAGGTTTCCTGTATAGATCATTGTTTGTTTATTTGTTTGTTTTGTTTGCTTGAACAATTTGTATCTCTCCCCACAGCCCAAAGGCTCTTGGGGCAGCATAATAAAATAAAAAAACATACTACAACCCCACTTAAAAAACTATTTAGAACAAGAGAAATAGAGGGGCAGAGAGAGAGAGAGAAGGGGCACAGAGAGACACACACAAACAGAAACACACACAGAGGGGCAGACACATACACAGAGACACACAAACACACAAAGAGTGGCAGAGAGAGAAACAGGGGCACACACACACAGAGAAGGGGCAGAGAGAGAGAGAGAGAGAGAGACAAACAGACACACACACAAGGACAGACACACACACACAGAGTGGTAGAGAGAGGAAGAGAGGGGCAAAGAGAGAAAGAGAGAGAGAAACAGATGCACACACAGAAGGGGCAGAGGGAGAGAGAAACAGACACACACACAGGGGTAGAAACACACAAACACACACACAGAGTGGCACAGAGAGGAACAGAGGAGCAGAGAGAGAGAGAGAGAGAAGGGGAAGAGAGAACCCACAGAGGAGCACATGCACACACACTCGGGGAATGGCGTGGGGCGCCTCTGCAAGCCTTTCCCTGCCCGTCCGCTTCGGCGGGCGAGCAGAGAAAGGCAGGGGGGCGCGTTGGAGCTCTTTACC
>NW_015160861.1:324929-341156 GCF_001447785.1 Gekko japonicus | reverse complement strand
GGAGCGCTTGCCCTATTCGTCCGCATCTGCTGGCGAGCAGAGAAAGGCGGGGGGCACTCTGGAGGGCTTTCCCTGCCCGTCCGCATCGGCGGGCGAGCAGAGAAAAGTGGGGTGGGGGGACTCCAGAGGGCGGTCTCTGCCCACCCACCTCGGCGGGTGAGCAGAGAAAGGCGGGCGGGCTATGGAGGGCTTTCTCTGCTTGTCCGCCTTCGCAGGCAAGCAGAGAAAAGCAGGGGGGGTGTGCTCCAGAGGGCTTTCTCTGTGCGGGGGGGGGACTTTGGAGCTCTTTCTTTGCCCGTCCGCCTTGGCAGGCGAGCAGAGAAAGGCAGGGGCGGTGGCTCCAGAGGAATCCGGGGATGGGGCAGGAGGCCTTTCCGGGATCGCTGCACCTCCATGCAGCCCGAAGAAACCAGGGATGGGGCGAGAGGAGGCAGCTTACCTTTCTTCTTCTGCCTTTTCATGCCGACTGAGAGCTGTAGGGGGTGGGGCTTGGTCATGTGCCCGCCCCCTGGGCGCCTCACTCCTGGAGTGCCGTACCGGCATGCTCCGGCCCCAACCGAGGCCTGGTAACAGGCAGTAAGGAGAGACATCTGTCAAATTTTTGTAGATCTCCCTCCACATTGTCCTTTATTAAAGGAAAACTGGCATTGTGTTTTGTTTCTGTATCAGAGATGGGAGTCACATTTGAAAGCAATTGTTGAAATCTATGTGGTATATGTGTGCCAAATTCTGTGCTTCTATGCACAATGAATTCTATGGACTATGGCCCATTATGCTTGCCATACTTTGTCTTAGAGACTGTTGTGCCACTACCTCTTGACTTATCTACTTCTAATGGGGAATCATGAAATGTCAGCCATTTGGAAACAGATGTGGAAGGAAGCACTAAAGTCGTGGTTCTGTTCTGAGGACAGTTCCCCAGCAGTCAAGCAGTGAGATTCCCATGTTCTTAATTTGCTGAACTGCAAAAGGCCTGAAAACTTCTTATAACTAGACGTTCTCATGTATTCCCGAGGTCACACAATGGTCTTACTTTTGAGAAGCCTGCATTTGTCATTCAATCTATGTGGTATTCTGGTTCCAATACACAATCCCCTGCAGGGGAACAACAGGATTCCTTAGATAGCTTTTCTGTAACCACAACTTTTTATAATCCTCACTCCCCATGGTGAATTGCTAGCAAGCTGTTTTTGTGAATTCTATACCTAGGATTTAGCTGGAAAAGGTTGTATTCCTCCACTGTTCCTGCCGCAAGCTATAGAAAAAAAATGCGTAGAAGGCAAGCCACCTGCCGCACTGTAGATTGTACTTCTCCTTGTTTGGGCTGTGTGCCAGGGACACTGATATATCAAGAGAGAACTGGCCACTGCTCTAAACATGTAATTTCAGTTCTGTCTACAGCTTCTCCTTCCTATGGGTAGCCTTGAGGAGACATTTCTAAAAGCTGTGCTTTGTGTAAGTCACCCATTGGGAAAAGTTGACTCGGTGAAGAGATTCTAAAACTCATAAGAATTCAGCTACATGTCCTCTAAGGAAATGTTTCATCAGCCATAAGTTCCTTATATATTTATGTATATTTTTATAAATAGACATTATATCTATCTATCTATCTATCTATCTATCTATCTATCTATCTATCTATCTATCTATCTATCTATCTCCCAGCTGCTCTAAAAGTCAAAGGTGGCTAAAATTATGTATTATACAAAATATAAAATACTCATTAATTTTTGTAGATGCCCCTCCACATTGTCCTTTCTCATGCCAGAAAAAATTCTTATGTTATATAGAGGTTATGGAGACTATGTAGTTTTGTGGTTTCCACTGACTTTATCTGCCTGCCAGCTTGCTTGCCTCTCTCTCTCTCTCTCTCTCTCTCTCTCTCTCTCTTTCTGCTCATACAGCTATCACCTTAAGCAGAAATCAGAACCAAAGAAAATATTTTAAAAGACCTTAGTATTATTTCTCTTATATTTGATTATTGCCCCTATGAATTTTGCCACTGAGAGGGTGACACGATCATTGGTATCCGATAGTAGCCATGACTCCTGGGCTCACACATTTAGCATTTCCATATCTTTAACATATTTTTAAGTAAAGGAATGACTAAATTAGCCCTCAACATCGAATATAGGGCACTCCATAATCATATGTTCAATGGTTTCAGTTGTATGATATGAGCATCTGCAGGTTCTATTAGAGTGTGGCCCCGATCACACAGGCCAGATAACGCGGGGGGGGGGGAGGCGTGGCTATTTGCACTGTCGCATTCTGATCTGCCATTATTCGATCAGATGTGATGGCAGCACACCGGTGCTTCCTCCATCCGCATGCACAGCAAAGAGCACGACCCAGGTGAATAGCCGGGCACCGGCGCGATCACAGCATGGGAGTCCGTATGCAGCCCATGGCAAACCATTTGCCAGTAGGTTGTTGCAGGTACCTTTTAAATGCGCATCTTCGGTGGCATGTCACGGGTTGGCCACAGGTGCACTATGCCTCCCAGATGTTCCGGTGTAATCACGCCTGGAAAATCCACCCGACTATCGTGCCTTCCGCGGGGCAAATGCTCTGTGTGAACTTTATTATATCTGCCCTCCAAAAATTATTTTATCTATGATACTTTATTATATCTGCCCTCCATTCAGTCTTGCCAAAGTAAAAGCTCTTCTTAGTTTTGGGCCTGTCAGTTGATAAAAATATTTCGGCAGTTGCATCGGTAGGGCAATTCCCAAATGGAGTGTCAAACATACCCTGCGCGCCCTAATAGATGTACTTGTAACATCCAATTTCCTTACAGATTTTTTAATTTGTCTTCTAATGTCTTTAGTTTCTGTATTTTTAATCATATCATTTGTTATTCCTAGGCATTTCATTTTCTTTTCCAATAGTTGATCCCATTGACTGTAATGTGTATCTGCCTAGGTAAGCCAAAGTAGAGTAGATCCTCCCACAAATTTTAAAACATTTACTTTAAAGAGAAATGCTTTAATCCAAGCCCTAGCTTCCATCGATAATTCTGCTCTCAGTGCTATGCCCGAGACAAATCTAGGAGTAGCCAATAAGCGTAGGAAAAAGTCATACTGGATGGAATCTATTTTTTCAGAAGTGGCCTGAATCTAAAATTCTGCACCATACAGGAATTGATTTAGAACCTTAGCATTAAATACCTTTAAGGCCGAGGGGACAAACTGACCTCCTGATGAGTAGAAGTATTTTACAATTGTCTTCCCTACTCTCAAGGCTGTGTTCCTTGCTAGATCCAATGTGTTTTCCAATGTAAGAGATGCTTCAAAGTGGATTCCCAGATATTTAAATTGATTGACCTGTTCCATAGGTTGGCCTGCTATGTCCCATTTGAAGATTTCTCCCTTTTTCCTTTTGGTGAATACTATGACCTTGGATTTTGCCCCATTGATGGACAAGCCCTCATGATAGCAGTAAAACTTGAAGTTTGTTATCAGCTTGCAGAGGCCCCCTGACTTTATCATATATTGCCTCATCTCATAGGAATGGAGAAACCAGATGGGAGGGGAAGAACTAAGCCAGGGACTAAGGGGCACAATGTTACAGTGGTTCGAGTCCTAAGGGTGTGTGTGTCAGAAGGTAGGGTTGGAGGATTCCTGCTTTGCTCCATGGCTGTTGGCCTGTGGGGTGCTGAGGGTTCCACTGGGAGAAGTCATTAGCCACTGAGAGAAGACATTAGCAGACATAGCAGGCCTGTAGTTAGTGGTGGGGCACTGAGGGCAGCACCCATATAGAATTTGCAGCACACCCCCATGACTCACTCTCCACAGCTGGGCCCCTCACCAGCACAAGGAAAGGGCCAGCACCTGAGCTTGCCCCACTGGGCCTGAATTTCAGAGGTGAGGAGGCATTTGTTTCCAGCCCTGCACCCTCACAACAACCCTATGAGGCTGGGGGGTGGGGCAGGCAGGCTACATAGGTGAGCTCCAGAGTGGCTGACTGGCAGGTTGGCAGCAAGCAAGCAGGTGGGCTCCCTCCAGTTGACAGATATGTGCAGATATCTAAATCCACAGATAGGGGACATACTTACCACAAACAATTTTTTCTGCAAACTTGGGTGATCCCCTAGGTTTGCAGAAAAATCTGGAAACTTTAAAAAATACATTGGAGGGTTTAAATTCCTCCTCAAAATAAAAAGCATTGTCTGCGCATGCACAGACAATGCAACTTACCATTGAGGGCCTGGCTGCTCCTGCTCCTGTGGAGCCGATCTGGGCCCAGCTGAGGGGGCAGGGAATGCTGGGAGCTGCTCTGGGCCCAGTCATGCTGGCAGGGAATGCCAGGAGAGGCTCCGGGCTCAGTTGCCACAGAAGGGAACACTGGGAGCCACTCCCAGCCTGGTTGCAGCAGTAGGGAATGCCAGGAGAGGCTCCAGGCCCAGCTGCAACATTGTGGAACACCAGCAGAGACTCCTGGCAGAGGTGCAATAGCAGGGAACACTGGGTGTGTCTCCAGGCCTAGCTGCGGCAGACACCAGGAGCTACTCCAGACCTGGCTTCCACTGGGAGCTTCTCCAGCCTTGCCACCTGTGCCGGGCTCAAAGTAGGGCTGCCAAGTCCCCCCGGGGGTGGATTTCCCCCTGCTTTGGAGGCCGCTGTGGAATCGGGCCCCGGGGGAAACCCCACCCCGGCGTGCACGTCAGCCGGATGTGACGTGCTGACGCCGGGCACACTGGGGGTGGGGCCACAGCCATCTGAGGGGAAAACTCTATGTCCCCTGCCACCAAGAAAAACGCACTTGGCAACCCTAGCTCAAAGGTAGGGGGGAAAGGGAGGTAGAAAGAAGGGGGGATTGGCTTGAGGGGGAGAGAGAAAGAAAAAGATGGGGGACTGGCTTGGGGGAAGGAGAAAGACAAAGAAGGAGGGATTGGCTTGGGGAGAGAAATAAAGGGGAAGATGAAAGAGAGGGAAGAAAGCAAAAGTGAGGGAATGCCCCCTCCCCACAAGTTTCTTGTGGGTCCTCACTTGTAACTTCTTAACTTCTTAGCTGACTAGGATGAAATTTTCCATAGTTGTAACTAGCACTCAAGAAATCCTACCTCAAACCATTCTTGTGAGAAAAGAATGGAGGAGGGGATAACCATGTATGTCTCTTTGAGCTCTTTGAATGAAGAGTGGGATAAAATGCGACAGACAAAAAGACTTATTCATTCATTTAGGGCATTTCTCATCCTACTTTCCCCCCCAGTGGGAATGCAAAGTGGCTTACAAAAATACCAATACAATTTAAATAAAGGAACAATATAAAGGTACATTAAATGAATAACAACCTGGGGAGCTTGATTTGGTGGCTTGTATACTATAACTGGAATGATACTAAACAACATCCTGGGCTTGTCTTGGATCCACCAGGTCAGACCACCAGGTCAATGGCTGTAAGCCACAGTCTAAGGTCCAAGTGTCCTTTGGTTCTTGCCAAAAGGCTTATGCTTCTAGACATGCCCAGGCCTGCAACTGGAGGGAAACAGAAACTCAGCCTAGATCTTAATTAGCTGGCATACAAGTTCCCACAATTCCCTTCCCTTGCTAGATAAGTAGAAAGGTACTCCAAAAGTTGGAGGAATTTTTATTCAAATTAGTTGCCATTTTGAGGTTAAAGTATGTTAGCTTTTTGTTTAGTTCTGCTCTGAATGCAAATCTGTAGCTGTCAGTTGATATTGGGAGCATACAAGGGCAGGGCAGCTAGCAGGAAAAAAAACACATTCCATTGGATATGTTAGGGTTGCCAAGTCCTACCTGGCTGCCAGCGAGGGGCACCAGGATCCATTCTGGGATCTTCTATGGTTTGAGCCCAATTTTACCATAGAGTTTTGCCGAAACACTAGGGTCACCCCCCACCAATGTTGGCAACATGATGACATTACATCACATTCATTTGCGGGTGGGGGAAAGGGGCCCACCAAAGCGGGGGAACCCCAAACTAGACTGTGAGCCTAGCAACCCTAGGATATATTGAGTCTAAGACTACAATGAAACTTCAGGTGGAAATATCACATGGAAATACAGGACTGGATAGCAGGGAAAACTCTGGGGTACAGATGAATTTGTCATTGTTCTGAAAGCCATTGGATGTAATGAGATTTCCTAGTGGCAGTGTGTCTAGAAGAAATCCCTGAAAAAGGAAAGCAGGAGAAGAATTTCTGGGAGGGGGGGGGAGCTGACTGTTAGTCTGGCGGGCAAATACAGTGGGGTGATTGGGTCGTGAGCTTTAGTGCCTTACTTGAATCCACTATATCTGCAACCTTCACACATTCAACTTCAGTCCTAACAATAGATGTGTCCAGGATGGTATCTATCAACTGTCTCAATAAAGTTAGCTTTCTTGAAAGAGAACTGATTTAACCAAGATCCTGACAAACTGTTAGGACTCCTTTTTTCCTTTCTCAATCTCCTGCACCAGAACTGTGATGAGCGGAGAGGACGGGGAAGTCCCTACAACTGCGGCAGATGGCATCATGCCTGAGCAAGGGACCACAACAGCCCCAGTGGTGAATGCGGAGTCCAAAGGAGCAGAAAGCGGGGCACAGACCTGAGACTCCTGGGTGCCACTCCCCACTTGGACTGAGCCCACGTGGGTGGTGACTCCTGATCCGAGGCATGAGAAATTGGCATACGATGGCACCCTAAGGCGCTATGGATGCTCATTCCAAGAGGACCCGGAGCGCATCCGAGCCATGGAGAACATGAAAGCTGAGTGACTCCACAGAGAGTTCAGAGGCGAGGCTGAAGAGATCAGACGAGAGATGCAGAACATGATGGTGGAATTACCGGGCATCATCATGGATGTCATCCAGCAAGAGTTTTGGAATCGCAAATGGACCCAGAATGGAACTGGAAGGGTGCCACCAGCCCCTGGGCAAGTGCCCCTGCCTCCTCCCACGCCACCCCCAGTTGTCCCAGCTGGGCCGACCGTGCCAGCTGCTACCCCAGCGGCCCCAGAGAGACCGCACAATGCCTTGGAAGCATGTTCGATGGCACCCCAGAGAAGTTGGCATTCTTCCTGCTGCAGGTGCGCAAATCCTTACGCAACTGGGGCCCCACTTTTGCCACAGATGAGCACTGTGTGGATTTTATTGGGTCACGCCTCTGGGACCGGGTGGCCGACTGGTTCATGGGTCTACACAACATCTGGGGCCTGGAATAACAAGATGTGAATGCCTTCATGTGGGCACTCTGATGCCAATATGAGGACCCCCTGGAGCTGGAGAGCGCGCGCACCCATCTGAGGGACTTGCGCCAAGGTGGGCACTCAGTACAGGAGTACTCAGATGAGTTCAAAACACACGCTGCAAAGCTCCCGGGGTGGCCTGAAGAGATCCTCATTGAATTCTACCGGGCCGGGCTGAACCACTCAATTCTAGATCGGGCCCTAGCCCAGGGCAACCCACTAACCCTGAATGGGTGGGTAAACATGGCCTGTGAGGTGGAGAACTGCACCAACCTCTTACGGATGTATCAGTCACAGACTCCTGTAAGGGCAGCGGCGGCGGAACCACAGGGAATGAAAGCCAAGGTGAGGCCGTCAGAGAACAAAGGAGATGACAGGGCCTATGCCTAAGATGTGGAGCCTCGGGGCACTTCGCGGCCAGTTACCCTCTTGATAAGAGCCCTGGGGATAGGAAGGTGAGTGAGTGCAAGCCCTCTGAGAAAAAGCCCAAATTACAAGAGGCGCAGATGAAGCAACCCAAAGCGCTGCGCATGGGAGAGTGGGGAGAGTCAGACAGGACCTCCTCCAGTGGAGATGAGCCAAATGTGCCGGCAGGAAAAGATTGGGACCTGCTGTGAAGGTCCAAAAGTCCCACGCACCAAGTTCAGTGAGAACCTCTCCATCTTTATTTTATGTGACAGTGACTGTAATAAACCCTGAGTAGGACAACCAGATACGGGTGAGAGCCCTGGTTGACTCTGGGTATGCCCGAGACTTAATCAGCCCCGCAGTAGTCACCGGGCTAGGGGTACGTGTCCAAAGATTGCCAGAACGTATAATTTTCACCCAGATGGATGGGTCCTCAATGACACACCTCCCGTGGTCCTGGATTAAATAGCATGGATGCTTTTATGTGGGTGTTGCGTGCCCAGTTTGAGGATCGCAATGCCAGCTCGCAGGCCCATGCGTTCCTTCGCACCCTTAAGCAAGAGAAGAGGTTGGTCCATGCCTATTCGACCGAGTTTAAGTGGCACACTGCCAAGATTCAAAATTGGCCGGATCAAGTGCTAGCTGAATTATACCGGATAGGACTAAAGTCTGAGATCCGGAAAACAGTCCTCCGCTCAGTGGATCTGGTCTCCTTGCTGGCCTGGATGCAGGAAGCAGAGAGCATGGAGGGTCGGCTCAACACCTTACGCATAGACAGTGGATCATTCAAGGGGAAGACCCCACTGCCCCGGAACCCACCCCCCTGACGATCTCTGAGACCATCACCTGAAACAGGGGCTGTGCCTCCGATGTGGGGGAAAGGGCCATTTTGCCGCTGACTGCCCGGGGACAGGAGCTACCAGGAAAATGGAATTACCCAAAAGTCGACTAGGAACCCCAGGGAAAAAACCTGCGGGCAAGCCGAAGTTCACTAAAGCCTTACAAGCTACGCTGGAAGCGATCGAGGATGATTCCAGTGAAGAAGAGGATGGTGAGCTGGTGGGAAAAGGCCAGGTCCGGTTGTAAGCGGTGCTACACAGCAGGACCCGATCCCGGAAGCACAAAATGTGGTGAGCAGCTACCCTCCCCTCTTTTTCGTGACTGACGCTCATGAATCCCACTATGGGGACTCAGAGTCAGGGGCTTAATTGACTCAGGGTGTGGGAGGGATTTGATCAATCCATCCTTAGTCTCCGGTTTGGAAGCAGTGGTGGTGCGGCTACCAGATCTGCTAATTTTTACACAGATGGATGGATCCTCCATGAAAGAACCCTGCCAGTTTGAAACTGTACCACTAAGACTGGGGTTGGGTGACCACTGGGAAGAACGGCCCTTTGTCATCACCCCAACGGCGCGGTTCCCCTTGGTATTGGGGAGCCCCTGGCTCCAAGGCCATGACCCGTATATACGCTGGGATGAGGGGATGGTGCAATTCATCTCCCCTAAATACCAACAGCATGTTTGGAACCTAGAATGGAGTCCCAAGCTGGTAGTTAACTCTCCCCGCGCCTGTTTAGCAAAGGAAGAGCTCGCTTCCATCCCTTCCGAATATTGCGATTTGGCCAGGGTGTTTGAAGCTGAGGAAGCTGATGAACTACCCCCCCCCCGACAATCGGACTGTAGTATTGAACTGTTGCCAGGGCATAAAGTTCCCAAAGGTCGGATTTATGCGATGGGCCCGGCAGAGAAAGATGAACTGCGTAAGTTTATCAACCAAAACTTAGGCTGTGGTTTTATCTGGCCGGCCTCATCCCCTTTTGCAGCCCCCATGCTCTTTTGGAAGAAGAAGGATGGGGGGCTGCGCTTATGCACAGACTACCGAGGCCTGAACGCCGTCTCGTCTACCAATGCCTACCCAATGCCACTCATTAAGGATTTGCTAGGTGAGGTTTCCAGGGGTAAAATCTTTTCCAAATTGGACCTCCGAGACGCATATTTCTGCGTGTGCATAAAAGAGGGGGATGAATATAAGACTGCTTTTAACACACACACCCAGGCCAGTTTGAATATCGGGTGATGCCATTCGGGCTCCAGGGGGCACCAGGAGTATTCATGAACTTGATAAATGAAGTGTTGCACAAGCATTTATTTAAGGGGGTCCTGGTGTATCTAGATGGTATCTTGCTGTATTCCCCCGACCTACCTTCACATGTAAAGTTGTTACAGGAGGTACTCCAAACGTTGCACAAGCACAAGCTATTTGCTAAACTCTCTAAACATGAGTTCCACAAAACAGCCATTGACTTTCTGGGGTACCAGATTTTTGACAAGGGGATTGAAATGGACCCGAAAACGTTCCAGGATGTTTTGGGATGGGAGGTGCCTCGCACCCGTCACCAACTACAATCCTTCCTCAGATTTTCCAAAAATTTACCGAATTTTTCTCCTCAACTTTGCCCAAGTTAGCCTACCCCTAACTGACTTGTTGAAAACTAAGGGGAAGGGCCCAGAAGCTACCAAACCGAGCGCAAAACTTCACTGGACAACCGAATGTGCATGTCAGTGCCTCTGATGTCGCCATGGGGGGGATGATCTTGCAAGACGGAGACGATAAACTTTTGCACCCCCTTGCTTACATCTCCCGAAAATTCACTGAGATTGAACGTAATTGGTCTGTTTGGGATAAGGAGGCGGGAGCAATCTCGACATGGAGGCACTGGATGGAAGGGGCGAGGGTGCCTTTCGAAGTGTGGATGGATCACAAAAACCTGGAAGTGCTCAAAACCCTCGTAATCTAAATGCAAAGCAATTGCAATGGGCTGATTTTTTCTCCAAGTTCCAGTTCACTTTACATAATTTTCCTGGCTCTGCCAACTCTCTGGCCGACGCCTTATCCCACCTCCCCCAACACGACAGCCAATGGGAGTCAATCCTGGACTCAATGTTCACACCCACCCAGCTCGGGGGTGCGGTGACGACTCGAAGCCATGCCACCCCCTCCGCCCCCACCCTGGCTGGGCGAACCTGCCACCTCCCCTCTGGCCTGCTCCAACGGGTCCGTCTGGCACATCTGGTTTGCCTCCGCCTTCTCCAATGACGACAAAGGGGAGGTAGACCTAGAGGGGGGGGCTTGAACTGAGACTGGATGGATGCTGGTACCACGCCAGTAAACTGTCCCCAAAGCCCTACGTGGGGAGGTTTTAGCTGCGGTGCACGTCTTGAAGCTAGCAGGCCACCTGGAGTTTGTTAAATCCCTACATCTCCTGCAACGATAGTTTTGGTGGCCACATATGCGCAAAGACCTCTCGTCTTTTGTTCAGTCATGCCAAATGTGTGTTATGTCTAAACCCCGGCCGGGAAAGGCTCCGGGGCTTTTGCAACCCCTCCCAACTCCGAGTCAGCTGTGGGAGGTTATCTCCATGTATTTCATTATGGATTTGCCCCCCAGTAAAATGATGACTGTTATTTGGGCGATTGTAGATCTGTTCTCCAAGCAGGTTCATTTCATCCCCTTTGCCTCACTGTCCACGGCTAAGGCTTTGGCGAAGGCGTTTCTGCAACACGTGATTCACATTCACATGCTCCCATGCAAAATAATATCCAATAGGATGATGCAATTTGTCTCTAAGTTCTGGGGAAAATCTTGGGACTCTTGGGGGTGGAGCAGGCATGAAGCAGTGGCTACCACCCAGAGACTGATGGGCAGACCAAATGTGTCAATCAAACCCTGGAACAATATTTACGTTGCTTTACCAACTACTAACAAGATGATTGGGTGGATTTATTGCCCCTGGCTGAATTTTGGTACAATAATACTTGTCATTCTATTCATTCTGTGTTTCATTTCAGCTTATTAAAACGTGCTCCGGTTTCAAGCCCTTGGCGCCCTACAAAGCCAATTCCCCTCCCCTCTGATGATGGAGGGTGAAGAGCATTTCGAAATCTCACAGATCCTGGACTATAACTGAAGCGTGGCAAGCTGATTTACCTAGTGGAGTGGTTGGATTTTGGACGCCAGCACCACAAATGGGTGGAAGTAGAGGATATTAGGGCCCCTAAACTGTTGTGAAAGTTTCACCAGGAGTTCCGCCAACCTAGCCGAGAGCTTTTTCTTTGGGTGGGCAGAATGTCAGCTACGCTGCCCTATGGTTTTCGGACTGAGGGGGCACCTGCTTGACCTGTGTACGACTGGGTGCCACATTCCTTTCCCTGCTTGCCTCTCCTGTTATCTGTAACCTTGTACCACTGTCTAGTTGTAGTGTCTTCATATTAATCAACCGTGTGACTGGTTTTGTTTTCCAGCTCAGCTGCATCGGTTATTCCTTCCCACCCGTGGGAATCAGGCCAATTGGCCTAAGGGTGTGTGTGTGTGTGGGGGTCGTTTGTATATCTCAGTAAGCTTTTTACTCATTCCTAACACTGCTTGTGTTCCTGACAAATAGTACTGACAATAAAGTATATGCTTCTTAGAAGACTGCGGTGGAGGTGGTGACTTGTAGCCGGGCGAAAGCAGAGGCACCCATTGAGGTTGAACCCTGGATTTGCAAATTTAAAACAGCTTTTGCAGAAGGGGACATGGAGGACATTCAGACTGACCCTTCAGCAAAGCAGAAGGGAGATGGGTGTTGGTATAGAGGTGGGAGGTGTACCCGGGGCCTTGAGAGGGGAAATCCTGACAATGGCACATGAAAATAAATTGGTGGGTCATTTTGGATACCTGGAAACCCTGCACCTCCTACAAAGACAATTTTAGTGGCCATGTATTAGGGCGAACATTTCCCAATACGTGGGTTCCCGCCAAACTTGCCTAATGGGGAAATGGAGACCAGGACAGCCCCCTGGGACTTTACAACCCCTTGAAACACCAGAGAAACCATGGGCAGTGATTTCAATGGACTTTATAATGGACTTACCACCCAGTAAGGGTAAAACAGTGCTTTGGTTGGTGGTCGACACGTTCTCCAAGCAGGCACATTTTATTCCGTGCAAACAACTTCCCTTGGCTAAATCACTAGCCAAGCTTTTCATGCACCACATTGTGAGGCTCCATTCTGTTCCTCACAAGTTCATTTTGGACCGGGGTTCGCAGTTCCTTGCTAAATTCTGGAAGGAGCTGCTGCAGGTGTTGGGGGTAGTTCCTATCACCCAGAGATGGATGGGCAAACTGAGCGGGTGAATCAAGTGGTTGAACAGTTCCTCCGGTGCTTCACCAATTACCAGCAGGACAACTGGGTCGACCTCCTCCCTTACGCAGAATACAGTTATAATAACTCAGTACACATTTCCACTGGCCTCTCCCCCTTTAAGGCTGTGCATGGGTATGAATGGGCCCCCCTCCCCACAGTAACTACCCAGGAGCCCAAACCGGGAGATTTGCAATTGTGGTGGGGGGACCTGAAGGAGCAATGGTCCACAATCCAAGAGACTCTGAAAAAGGCAAAAGAGGACTACAAAAAACAAGCGGATAAAGGGAGAGCCCTTGAATGGTATTTGAAGCCTGGGGACTATGTGTACCTTTTGACAAAGAATTTGAAGGGGATTCAACCGGGGAGGAAACTGGGATGGAAGTATATTGGCCCATTCAAGGTGTTGAAGGTTTTGAACAAAGTGGCTGCGGAACTTGAGTTACCCAAGAATCTGAGGCATATTCACCCTGTGTTTCAAAGTGGAAGAGATCCTTGATTATAAGTTGATACGGAACAAACTGTACTATTTGATTTGATGAATCGCATAATGAGTGGGTGAAATGTAAATATGTTAGAGCTCCCTCTTTAACATGGGCATTCCATAACAAATACCCTCACAAACCAAAGGGGTAGGAGGTCTTGGGGAGGGCAGTATGTCAGGCTCCCTGCGCATTTTGCATTTTACAGCTCGCCTGCCATTGAGAGAGGAGGTTCCCCTCTCTCTTTGATGTGCTCATCACCTTAGTGGTGCCAAATGTCCTGGCTTCTCAAATGTCTGTGATCCTGTTTTCCTTGCCATGTAGAGGCTACATGCCTGGGGGGGGGGGGAGCTGACTACTAGTTCTGGCGGGCAAATACCATGGGGTGATTGGATCGTGAGCTTTAGTGCCTTACTTGAATCCACTATATCTGCAACCTTCACATGTTCAGTCCTAACAATAGATGTATAGACGGTATCTATCGACTGCCTCATTAAGGTTAGCTTTCTTCAAACTGACTGGTGTTGAGAACTGATTTTACCAAGATCCTGACAGGTGTGAAGGGAATAAAGCAGAAGAGAGTGATCAACAGTATCTGAAGCAGCAGGAAGGTCAAGGATAGGGTTGCCAGGTCCCTTTCATCTGCCGGTAGGGGGATTGGGGGACTTTCTGGGAGTGGGAAGGGACATCTCCCCCATTTCCCCTGAAACAGTGATGCCACACGTGATGTGCCTGTGTCACCTGGAAGGGATGTCGGCACGTTGGCAACATTGGGGGTGACACTCTGGACTTTGGGCAAAACTTTATGGTAAAGTCAACATCAAAACCTAAGCGTTTTAAGGGAAATTTATAATTGCATTTGTACAAGAGTAATTTTGAGAGGCAGAAATATTTATTTAGGCATGCCAATTTCTATTAGATTTAATCAATGACTATAATTTACAAATGAAGTAGAAGCAGAATAGAGTTGGCAACTTGTAGTAGATTATTATTAAAGAATGTTAATTCTATTTCTTGTAGTCAAAAAGCTTGTAATTAATTTGTAAGATTGTGAAATTAATAAAATTTAATTCGAGGGGGGAAAAAAACCCTGAGTTTTGCCAAAAATCCAGATCATTATCCCCCCCAACAGTGCTGATGTCACTTCTGGGTGATGCAGGCATGTTGTGTGCGATGTTGATGTTTGGGAGGATTCTCCCCTTCTGGCCAGCTGGCTGGCAGTAGGCAGGAACCCACAGAATTGGGGGATCCCCTGCCCCCACCGGGCAAATGGCAACCCTAGTCAAGGAGGATATGGAAGATCAGATACTTCTAAATATGACATTAAGATTAGCCACAAGAAACCATAACATGTATTTACCTTATGATAATAACCTTTGCCCTGACCTGGATAGCCCAAGCTAGCATGCTTTTGTCAGATTTTGGAAGCTAAGCGGGATCATCCCTAGTTAGCATTTGGATGGGAGACCACCAAGGAATACCAGGGCAGGAAAATACAAACCATGTCTGAACAGGGTCACCATAAGTTAGATGTGACTTAACAGCAAAATAAATAAATAAAAACTTTACCCAATGTACTATTACTCATTTTGGTGCATGAAATACTTAATATAATGAAGACGTTTCATGCTCCTTGGAATCCATATCTATTTTACCTTTTGGCATGGAAAGACTTTGGACACTAGCTGAGGAACACAGCTTGTAAGGTTCCTATGTACTGGCAACCTTGAAGTGAGAAACCAGCCTAATGAATTATTGCAAATCAAATGTAATTTGCCTTTATATAGCAGTGAAACAAATTGTGAATGAGAGGCTGAAGGCTGGAGACACAGTGAAGCAGCTGCTGCTACTCGTATCAAAAAGTGGAGTCTTTCTTCCTGATTATTATACTACTTTATTGTAACATTGTGTCCGATTATCTTACACTCCTCCTACCCATCGTGGTGAGAGTTTTGCGGAAAATGGTCTGTAGGTTGTTGTTGTTTTTATTAAGAAAACACATGGTAACCATTTTGACTATTATTACTATTATTGTCTTAGTACTTTTAAAATAACTACTGCTTCACAATGTATTTTGTGCAATATGGCACAGATAACAGCAATCATGCCAAAACCCCTGATTTTCCCTCCTTTTCTCCTTCCCTCCCTCTGGATTGCCTGTCAACAAATGAGTATTCTATTTCTGCCCCCAAAATTGTCAATATTCTGTGAACTTGATGAAGTCATTTATTTTGTCTTCATGCACACACACACTCCAAACATGTACATCCTTTTCAGGCTATAGCCAAGAAATAATTTTCAAGCAAATTAGAGAGGTGGAATACTGGTCTGGGAAAAAAATGTCAGATGTAAAAACTGGAAAATCTTCACTGAGAAAACTTTGAAAAGTTGATAGTGAAAAGCTGATATTCTTAAAACTGGTTTTTTTTTTTGAAGTAAAAATTAATTTAGGAATGTACAGTCCAAGACTCATCAATTACTAAAAAAATCTGAAAGGGAATATTTGTACATCTCTCCCTCAGCACTCCCTCAGAGTGTTTCTCAAAATGACTAAGGATATTTCTAGACCACCTTGAAAGGTAAACTTTCAAATCGTTTGATGTGAGGTTTACTTCAGAGAGAGGCCACTTTCCAGCCCAGAGCCAAACAAACCAGTGCCAGATATGGGATGGAACATTGGCCTGTAGGGGTTCCACTGCCCCTTGAATTTTGGGCAGGGGCCACTTACAGTAGAAGCAAGGAACATACTTCTGTCCTAGGGTTGCCAGGTCTTACCTCCTCGCCAGTGGGGGGTGAAAGAGAGCTCTCTGGGAGTGGAGAGGCCAGGCAACATCACCGCATGTGATGTCCCCAACATGAAGACATCATCACACTGGGGACGTCATATGGTGGTGCTCTGGTATTTTGGGCAAAACTCTATGGTTACCTTAGGCATCTCAGCAGGGGAAGAATGATATTTC